>NC_060185.1:63338478-63638478 GCF_021184085.1 Oncorhynchus gorbuscha | reverse complement strand
GTGTGAATGAATGGCTAGAGTTGGTGTTACACTGGTGCTGTGTGAATGAGTGGCTTGAGATGGTGTTAACTGGTGCAGTGTGAATGAATGGCTTGAGTTGGTGTTAACTGGTGCGGTGTGAATGAGTGGCTTGAGTTGGTGTTAACTGGTGCGGTGTGAATGAGCTGAGTTGAGTTGGTGTTAACTGGTGCGGTGTGAATGAGTGGCTTGAGTTGGTGTTAACTGGTGCGGTGTGAATGAGTGGCTTGAGTTGGTGTTAACTGGTGCGGTGTGAATGCGTGGCATGAGTTGGTGTTATCTGGTGCGGTGTGAATGAGTGGCTTGAGTTGGTGTTAACTGGTGCGGTGTGAATGCGTGGCTTGAGTTAGTATTAACTGGTGCGGTGTGAATGCATGGCTTGAGTTGGTGTTAACTGGTGCGGTGTGAATGCATGGCTTGAGTTGGTGTTAACTGGTGTGGTATGAATGAGTGGCTTGAGATGGTGTTAACTGGTGCGGTGTGAATGAGTGGCTTGAGTTGGTGTTAACTGGTGCGGTGTGAATGAGTGGCTTGAGTTGGTGTTAACTGGTGCGGTGTGAATGCGTGGCATGAGTTGGTGTTATCTGGTGCGGTGTGAATGAGTGGCTTGAGTTGGTGTTAACTGGTGCGGTGTGAATGTTGAGTTAGTATTAACTGGTGCGGTGTGAATGCATGGCTTGAGTTGGTGTTAACTGGTGCGGTGTGAATGCATGGCTTGAGTTGGTGTTAACTGGTGTGGTATGAATGAGTGGCTTGAGATGGTGTTAACTGGTGCGGTGTGAATGAGTGGCTTGAGTTGGTGTTAACTGGTGCGGTGTGAATGAGTGGCTTGAGTTGGTGTTAACTGGTGCGGTGTGAATGCATGGCTTGAGTTGGTGTTAACTGGTGCGGTGTGAATGAGTTGCTTGAGTTGGTGTTAACTGGTGTGGTGTGAATGAGTGGCTTGAGTTGGTGTTAACTGGTGCGGTGTGAATGCATGGCTTGAGTTGGTGTTAACTGGTGCGGTGTGAATGCGTGGTTTGAGTTGGTGTTAACTGGTGCGGTGTGAATGAGTGGCTTGAGTTGGTGTTACACTGGTGCCTTGTGAATGAGTGGCTTGAGTTGGTGTTACACTGGTGCGGTGTGAATGAGTGGCTTGAGTTGGTGTTACACTGGTACTGTGTGAATGAGTGGCTTGAGATGGTGTTACACTGGTGCGGTGTGAATGGTGCGGTGTGAATGAATAGCTTGAGTTGGTGTTACACTGGTGCGGTGTGAATGAATGGCTTGAGTTGGTGTTAACTGGTGCGGTGTGAATGAGTGGCTTGAGTTGGTGTTAACTGGTGCGGTGTGAATGAATGGCTTGAGTTGGTGTTAACTGGTGCGGTGTGAATGAGTGGCTTGAGTTGGTGTTACACTGGTGCGGTGTGAATGAGTGGCTTGAGTTGGTGTTAACTGGGCGGTGTGGTGTGAATGAATGGCTTGAGTTGGTGTTACACTGGTGCGGTGTGAATGAGTGGCTTGAGTTGGTGTTAACTAGTGCGGTGTGAATGAGTGGCTTGAGTTGGTGTTACACTGGTGCCTTGTGAATGAGTGGCTTGAGTTGGTGTTAACTTGTGCGGTGTGAATGAGTGGCTTGAGTTGGTGTTAACTGGTGCGTGTGAATGAGTGGCTTGAGTTGGTGTTAACTGGTGTGGTGTGAATGAGTGGCTTGAGTTGGTGTTAACTGGTGCGGTGTGAATGAGTGGCTTGAGTTGGTGTTACACTGGTGCGGTGTGAATGAGTGGCTTGAGTTGGTGTTACACTGGTGCGGTGTGAATGAGTGGCTTGAGTTGGTGTTAACTGGTGCGGTGTGAATGAGTGGCTTGAGTTGGTGTTAACTGGTGCGGTGTGAATGAGTGGCTTGAGTTGGTGTTAACTGGTGCGGTGTGAATGAGTGGCTTGAGTTGGTGTTAACTGGTGCGGTGTGAATGAGTGGCTTGAGTTGGTGTTACACTGGTGCGGTGTGAATGAGTGGCTTGAGTTGGTGTTAACTGGTGCGGTGTGAATGAATGGCTTGAGTTGTTACACTGTGTTACACTGGTGTTAACTGCGTGTGTGAATGAGTGGCTTGAGTTGGTGTTAACTGGTGCCTTGTGAATGAGTGGCTTGAGTTGGTGTTACACTGGTGCCTTGTGAATGAGTGGCTTGAGTTGGTGTTAACTGGTGCGGTGTGAATGAGTGGCTTGAGTTGGTGTTAACTGGTGCGGTGTGAATGAGTGGCTTGAGTTGGTGTTAACTGGTGCGGTGTGAATGAGTGGCTTGAGTTGGTGTTAACTGGTGCGGTGTGAATGAGTGGCTTGAGTTGGTGTTACACTGGTGCGGTGTGAATGAGTGGCTTGAGTTGGTGTTACACTGGTGCGGTGTGAATGAGTGGCTTGAGTTGGTGTTAACTGGTGCGGTGTGAATGAGTGGCTTGAGTTGGTGTTACACTGGTGCGGTGTGAATGAGTGGCTTGAGTTGGTGTTAACTGGTGCGGTGTGAATGAGTTGCTTGAGTTGGTGTTAACTGGTGCGGTGTGAATGAGTGGCTTGAGTTGGTGTTACACTGGTGCGGTGTGAATGACTGGCTTGAGTTGGTGTTACACTGGTGCGGTGTGAATGAGTGGCTTGAGTTGGTGTTACACTGGTGCGGTGTGAATGAGTGGCTTGAGTTGGTGTTACACTGGTGCGGTGTGAATGAGTGGCTTGAGTTGGTGTTAACTGGTGCGGTGTGAATGAGTGGCTTGAGTTGGTGTTACACTGGTGCGGTGTGAATGACTGGCTTGAGTTGGTGTTAACTGGTGCGGTGTGAATGAATGGCTTGAGTTGGTGTTAACTGGTGCGGTGTGAATGAGTGGCTTGAGATGGTGTTACACTGGTGCGGTGTGAATGAATGGCTTGAGTTGGTGTTAACTGGTGCGGTGTGAATGAATAGCTTGAGTTGGTGTTACACTGGTGCGGTGTGAATGAATGGCTTGAGTTGGTGTTAACTGGTGCGGTGTGAATGAGTGGCTTGAGTTGGTGTTACACTGGTGCGGTGTGAATGAGTGGCTTGAGTTGGTGTTAACTGGTGCGGTGTGAATGAATGGCTTGAGTTGGTGGTACACTGGTGCGGTGTGAATGAGTGGCTTGAGTTGGTGTTAACTGGTGCGGTGTGAATGAGTGGCTTGAGTTGGTGTTACACTGGTGCCTTGTGAATGAGTGGCTTGAGTTGGTGTTACACTGGTGCGGTGTGAATGAGTGGCTAAAGTTGGTGTTACACTGGTGCTGTGTGAATGAGTGGCCTGAGATGGTGTTAACTGGTGCAGTGTGAATGAATGGCTTGAGTTGGTGTTAACTGGTGCGGTGTGAATGAGTGGCTTGAGTTGGTGTTAACTGGTGCGGTGTGAATGAGTGGCGTGGCTTGAGTTAGTGGTTAACTGGTGCGGTGTGAATGCATGGCTTGAGTTGGTGTTAACTGGTGCGGTGTGAATGCATGGCTTGAGTTGGTGTTAACTGGTGTGGTATGAATGAGTGGCTTGAGATGGTGTTAACTGGTGCGGTGTGAATGAGTGGCTTGAGTTGGTGTTAACTGGTGCGGTGTGAATGAGTGGCTTGAGTTGGTGTTAACTGGTGCGGTGTGAATGCATGGCTTGAGTTGGTGTTAACTGGTGCGGTGTGAATGAGTGGCTTGAGTTGGTGTTAACTGGTGTGGTGTGAATGAGTGGCTTGAGTTGGTGTTAACTGGTGCGGTGTGAATGCATGGCTTGAGTTGGTGTTAACTGGTGTGGTGTGAATGAGTGGCTTGAGTTGGTGTTAACTGGTGCGGTGTGAATGCGTGGCTTGAGTTGGTGTTACACTGGTGCAGTGTGAATGAATGGCTTGAGTTGGTGTTAACTGGTGCGGTGTGAATGAGTGGCTTGAGTTGGTGTTACACTGGTGCCTTGTGAATGAGTGGCTTGAGTTGGTGTTACACTGGTGTGGTGTGAATGAGTGGAGTTGGTGTTACACTGGTGCTGTGTGAATGAGTGGCTTGAGTTGGTGTTAACTGGTGCGGTGTGAATGAATGGCTTGAGTTGGTGTTAACTGGTGCGGTGTGAATGAGTGGCTTGAGTTGGTGTTACACTGGTGCGGTGTGAATGAATGGCTTGAGTTGGTGTTAACTGGTGCGGTGTGAATGAGTGGCTTGAGATGGTGTTACACTGGTGCGGTGTGAATGAATGGCTTGAGTTGGTGTTAACTGGTACGGTGTGAATGAGTGGCTTGAGTTGGTGTTAACTGGTGTGGTGTGAATGAATGGCTTGAGTTGGTGTTACACTGGTGCCTTGTGAATGAGTGGCTTGAGTTGGTGTTAACTGGTGAGGTGTGAATGAGTGGCTTGAGTTGGTGTTACACTGGTGCTGTGTGAATGAGTGGCTTGAGTTGGTGTTAACTGGTGCGGTGTGAATGCATGGCTTGAGTTGGTGTTAACTGGTGCGGTGTGAATGCGTGGTTTGAGTTGGTGTTAACTGGTGCGGTGTGAATGAGTGGCTTGAGTTGGTGTTACACTGGTGCCTTGTGAATGAGTGGCTTGAGTTGGTGTTACACTGGTGCGGTGTGAATGAGTGGCTTGAGTTGGTGTTACACTGGTACTGTGTGAATGAGTGGCTTGAGATGGTGTTACACTGGTGCGGTGTGAATGGTGCGGTGTGAATGAATAGCTTGAGTTGGTGTTACACTGGTGCGGTGTGAATGAATGGCTTGAGTTGGTGTTAACTGGTGCGGTGTGAATGAGTGGCTTGAGTTGGTGTTAACTGGTGCGGTGTGAATGAATGGCTTGAGTTGGTGTTAACTGGTGCGGTGTGAATGAGTGGCTTGAGTTGGTGTTACACTGGTGCGGTGTGAATGAGTGGCTTGAGTTGGTGTTAACTGGTGCGGTGTGAATGAATGGCTTGAGTTAGTGTTACACTGGTGCGGTGTGAATGAGTGGCTTGAGTTGGTGTTAACTAGTGCGGTGTGAATGAGTGGCTTGAGTTGGTGTTACACTGGTGCCTTGTGAATGAGTGGCTTGAGTTGGTGTTACACTGGTGCTGTGTGAATGAGTGGCTTGAGATGGTGTTAACTGGTGCGTTGTGAATGAGTGGCTTGAGTTGGTGTTAACTGGTGTGGTGTGAATGAGTGGCTTGAGTTGGTGTTAACTGGTGCGGTGTGAATGAGTGGCTTGAGTTGGTGTTACACTGGTGCGGTGTGAATGAGTGGCTTGAGTTGGTGTTACACTGGTGCGGTGTGAATGAGTGGCTTGAGTTGGTGTTAACTGGTGCGGTGTGAATGAGTGGCTTGAGTTGGTGTTACACTGGTGCGGTGTGAATGAGTGGCTTGAGTTGGTGTTAACTGGTGCGGTGTGAATGAGTTGCTTGAGTTGGTGTTAACTGGTGCGGTGTGAATGAGTGGCTTGAGTTGGTGTTACACTGGTGCGGTGTGAATGACTGGCTTGAGTTGGTGTTACACTGGTGCGGTGTGAATGAGTGGCTTGAGTTGGTGTTACACTGGTGCGGTGTGAATGAGTGGCTTGAGTTGGTGTTACACTGGTGCGGTGTGAATGAGTGGCTTGAGTTGGTGTTAACTGGTGCGGTGTGAATGAGTGGCTTGAGTTGGTGTTACACTGGTGCGGTGTGAATGACTGGCTTGAGTTGGTGTTAACTGGTGCGGTGTGAATGAATGGCTTGAGTTGGTGTTAACTGGTGCGGTGTGAATGAGTGGCTTGAGATGGTGTTACACTGGTGCGGTGTGAATGAATGGCTTGAGTTGGTGTTAACTGGTGCGGTGTGAATGAATAGCTTGAGTTGGTGTTACACTGGTGCGGTGTGAATGAATGGCTTGAGTTGGTGTTAACTGGTGCGGTGTGAATGAGTGGCTTGAGTTGGTGTTACACTGGTGCGGTGTGAATGAGTGGCTTGAGTTGGTGTTAACTGGTGCGGTGTGAATGAATGGCTTGAGTTGGTGGTACACTGGTGCGGTGTGAATGAGTGGCTTGAGTTGGTGTTAACTGGTGCGGTGTGAATGAGTGGCTTGAGTTGGTGTTACACTGGTGCCTTGTGAATGAGTGGCTTGAGTTGGTGTTACACTGGTGCGGTGTGAATGAGTGGCTAAAGTTGGTGTTACACTGGTGCTGTGTGAATGAGTGGCCTGAGATGGTGTTAACTGGTGCAGTGTGAATGAATGGCTTGAGTTGGTGTTAACTGGTGCGGTGTGAATGAGTGGCTTGAGTTGGTGTTAACTGGTGCGGTGTGAATGCGTGGCTTGAGTTAGTATTAACTGGTGCGGTGTGAATGCATGGCTTGAGTTGGTGTTAACTGGTGCGGTGTGAATGAGTGGCTTGAGTTGGTGTTAACTGGTGCGGTGTGAATGAGTGGCTTGAGTTGGTGTTAACTGGTGCGGTATGAATGCATGGCTTGAGTTGGTGTTAACTGGTGCGGTGTGAATGAGTTGCTTGAGTTGTTGTTAACTGGTGTGGTGTGAATGAGTGGCTTGAGTTGGTGTTAACTGGTGCGGTGTGAATGCATGGCTTGAGTTGGTGTTAACTGGTGTGGTGTGAATGAGTGGCTTGAGTTGGTGTTAACTGGTGTGGTGTGAATGCGTGGCTTGAGTTGGTGTTACACTGGTGCAGTGTGAATGAATGGCTTGAGTTGGCGTTAACTGGTGCGGTGTGAATGAGTGGCTTGAGTTGGTTTTACACTGGTGCCTTGTGAATGAGTGGCTTGAGTTGGTGTTACACTGGTGTGGTGTGAATGAGTTGCTTGAGTTGGTGTTACACTGGTGCTGTGTGAATGAGTGGCTTGAGTTGGTGTTAACTGGTGCGGTGTGAATGAATGGCTTGAGTTGGTGTTAACTTGTGCGGTGTGAATGAGTGGCTTAAGTTGGTGATACACTGGTGCGGTGTGAATTAATGGCTTGAGTTGGTGTTAACTGGTGCGGTGTGAATGAGTGGCTTGAGATGGTGTTACACTGGTGCGGTGTGAATGAATGGCTTGAGTTGGTGTTAACTGGTACGGTGTGAATGAGTGGCTTGAGTTGGTGTTAACTGGTGTGGTGTGAATGAATGGCTTGAGTTGGTGTTACACTGGTGCCTTGTGAATGAGTGGCTTGAGTTGGTGTTAACTGGTGAGGTGTGAATGAGTGGCTTGAGTTGGTGTTACACTGGTGCTGTGTGAATGAGTGGCTTGAGATGGTGTTACACTGGTGCGGTGTGAATGAATGGCTTGAGTTGGTGTTAAGTGGTGCGGTGTGAATGAATAGCTTGAGTTGGTGTTACACTGGTGCGGTGTGAATGAATGGCTTGAGTTGGTGTTAACTGGTGCGGTGTGAATGAGTGGCTTGAGTTGGTGTTAACTGGTGCGGTGTGAATGAGTGGCTTGAGTTAGTGTTACACTGGTGCGGTGTGAATGAGTGGCTTGAGTTGGTGTTAACTGGTGCGGTGTGAATGAATGGCTTGAGTTGGTGTTACACTAGTGCGGTGTGAATGAGTGGCTTGAGGTGGTGTTAACTATGCGGTGTGAATGAGTTGCTTGAGTTGGTGTTACACTGGTGCCTTGTGAATGAGTGGCTTGAGTTGGTGTTAACTGGTGCGGTGTGAATGCGTGGCATGAGTTGGTGTTATCTGGTGCGGTGTGAATGAGTGGCTTAAGTTGGTGATACACTGGTGCGGTGTGAATTAATGGCTTGAATTGGTGTTAACTGGTGCGGTGTGAATGAGTGGCTTGAGTTGGTGTTACACTGGTGCGGTGTGAATGAATGGCTTAAGATGGTGTTACAATGGTGCGGTGTGAATGAATGGCTTGAGTTGGTGTTAACTGGTGCGGTGTGAATGAGTGGCTTGAGTTGGTGTTAACTGGTGCGGTGTGAATGAATGGCTTGAGTTGGTGTTACACGGGTGCTGTGTGAATGAGTGGCTTGAGATGGTGTTACACTGGTGCGGTGTGAATGAATGGCTTGAGTTGGTGTTAACTGGTGCGGTGTGAATGAGTGGCTTGAGTTAGTGTTACACTGGTGCGGTGTGAATGAGTGGCTTGAGTTGGTGTTAACTGGTGCGGTGTGAATGAATGGCTTGAGTTGGTGTTACACTGGTGCGGTGTGAATGAGTGGCTTGAGGTGGTGTTAACTGTGCGGTGTGAATGAGTGGCTTGAGTTGGTGTTACACTGGTGCGGTGTGAATGAGTGGCTTGAGTTGGTGATACACTGGTGCGGTGTGAATGAGTGGCTTGAGGTGGTGTTAACTGTGCGGTGTGAATGAGTGGCTTGAGTTGGTGTTACACTGGTGCGGTGTGAATGAGTGGCTTGAGGTGGTGTTAACTGTGCGGTGTGAATGAGTGGCTTGAGGTGGTGTTAACTGGTGCGGTGTGAATGAGTGGCTTGAGTTGGTGATACACTGGTGCGGTGTGAATGAATGGCTTGAGTTGGTGTTAACTGGTGCGGTGTGAATGAGTGGCTTGAGTTGGTGTTAACTGGTGCGGTGTGAATGAGTGGCTTGAGTTGGTGTTAACTGGTGCGGTGTGAATGAGTGGCTTGAGTTGGTGTTAACTGGTGTGGTGTGAATGAGTGGCTTGAGTTGGTGTTAACTGGTGCGGTGTGAATGAATGGCTTGAGTTGGTGTTAACTGGTGCGGTGTGAATGAGTGGCTTGAGTTGGTGTTAACTGGTGCGGTGTGAATACGTGGCATGAGTTGGTGTTATCTGGTGCTGTGTGAATTAGTGGCTTGAGTTGGTGTTAACTGGTGCGGTGTGAATGCGTGGCTTGAGTTGGTGCTAACTGGTGCGGTGTGAATGCATGGCTTGAGTTGGTGTTAACTGGTGCGGTGTGAATGAATGGCTTGAGTTGGTGTTAACTGGTGCGGTGTGAATGAGTGGCTTGAGTTGGTGTTAACTGGTGCGGTGTGAATGAATGGCTTTAGTTGGTGTTAACTGGTGCAGTGTGAATGAGTGGCTTGAGTTGGTGTTAACTGGTGCGGTGTGAATGCGTGGCATGAATTGGTGTTATCTGGTGCGGTGTGAATGGCTTGAGAAGGTTGCCACTTAGGGCTGTATTCCAGTGTTCCGTCTCCCTCCTCCTGACCCAGATGGATACTCCCACCCTGCCTATGCTGCCTAAATACCGCTACACTGCTGCTGTGTTGCTGTGAGCCACTAACACGCTAAGAACACACAGCCAGCAGCAAAGATCACAGGCTAATTGCAGAATACCTCACTTTGAGCGTCTCTCCTCACTCTACTTGAGCCTGTGTGGTTCTCCTCTTACTCAACCAAACTATACGGAAACCATTCATACACTAAATATACAAAATAATATTTCAAATGAGTGGATTCGCAATTTCAACCACGCTCATTGCTGGCAGGTGTATAAAATCGAGCACACAGCTAAGCAATCTCCATAGACAAACTTTAACAGTGCCTTACTGAAGAGCTCAGTCACTTTCAACGTGGCACCATCACAGGACGCCACCTTTCCAACAAATTTGTCAAATTTCTGCCCAGGCCAACTGTAAGTGCTGTTATTCTGAATTGGAAAAGTCTTGGAGCAACAACGGCTCAGCCGCGAAGTGGTAGGCCACACAAGCTCACAGAACGGGATCGCCGAGTGCTGAAGGATGCAGCGTGTAACAATTGTCTGTCCTCAGTTGCAACACTCACTACCGAGTTCCAAACTGCCTCTGGAAACGACGTCAGCACAAGAACTGTTTGTCGGGAGCTTCAAGAAATGGGTTTCCATGGCCGAGCAGCCTCACACAAGCCGTAGATCACCATGCGCAATGCCAAGCTTCGGCTGGAGTGGTGTGAAGAATGCCAGCTACCTTCCTGAATGCATAGTGTCAACTGTAAAGTTTGGTGGAGGAGGAATAATAGTCTGAGGCTGTTTTTCATGGTTCAGGCTAGGCCCCTTAGTTGCTAGGAAGGGGAATCTTAACGCCACAGTATACAATGATATTCTAGACGATTCTGTGCTTCCAACTTTGTGGCAACCCTTTCCTGTTTCAGCATGACAATGCCATCGTGCACAAAGTGAGGTCCATACAGAAATGGTTTGTCGAGATTGGTGTGGAATACCTTGACTGGCCTGCACAGAACTCTAACCTCAACCCCATCGAACACTTTTGGGATGAATTTGAAAGCCGACTGTGAGCCAGGTCTAATCGCCCAACATCAGTAACCGTCATCCATAATGCAATTCCACGCAGCAATGTTCCCACATATAGTGGAAAGTCTTCCCAGAAGAGTGGAGGCTGTTATTACAGCAAAGGGGGGACCAACTCCATATTAATGCCCGTGATTTTGGAACGAGTAGGTGTCCACATACTTTACATGCATTGTAATTTAAAGCCTCTTCAAGCACACCAAACACTAGTCAATATCCTTGTGTTCTATCCTCTGTGACATCATCGCACAGCAGGCCCACGATGCCTCCATCCACACTGCCTCTGTATCTATCTCCTGATTGCCACATATGAGCCTTCACACACAGGGGAGGGCTTGATGCTTAGGGCAGGGATCGAGTGACAGAGGGGGAAGTGAAGGTGGGATAGTGCAGGATAGAACCACAGGTCCCAGAATGGTGCGTTATGGGGGTTTATGGTAAGTCTTTGGTAGCTTGGGAAGGTTGTGTATGGTTTTAGTTTCATACATGAATAGCAAGGCCATCAAACATCTAGGCTTATACTGTGCTGAAACCTTGCATTGAGTTACACAAGCACATATTTATCTTCCCTTGGCCAAACAATAGCGGGATTCATTCTCCCTGTATCCAGGCGACGGCAGTATGTCTCTTAAAGTGCTAAATCTAAGCGGAGCGGAGGGGGGATATAAGAGAGTGAGTGGACAATTGAGGAATATTTTACACAAACCTTGTAACATTAATGAGGAGAAGCGTGAAAGAGAAAACATACCCGTAAATGTCATTGTCTACCGCAGGCATTGCCCCTTCATCCCTCTCCCTTTTTTCTTTCTCCCACCGGGCCTGCTTTCTTTCAGCACCAAGGACAGCGACCTGCCTCTCCGAGCTCAGTTGCCAGGGCAACGAGCTGCAGGGGCTGGTGGTGTGCTTTGAAGCAGCCTGTAATTTGATAACGTGACAAGCCTCAGCTCGCGATGTAGCATCCTGGTAACGCATATATCATCTGCAGAGCTTTCAGTGCAGTGATTTAACATTTAAATTCAGCAGTGTTGTTGAAAATAAGTATACAATCATTAACTGGCCGTTTCAAAATAGCAGAATACACACGTCATTGCAGTACTCTTTCGAAATGGCAGTGTTGAAGAGCTAGGGACAAAATAGAGAATAGAGGAGCGAGAGAAATGCAGACACCAGTGTGTGTGGGTGGGGGTTGAATTTGGGTTGTTCAGACTGCTATGGTTCAGCCATGCAGCCAGTTACTATACTGTCACACATGTGACGGGCAAGGAGACAGTCAATTGGCTCTACTGAACCTACCACTCTCAGCCATAGGGTGTCGCTGTTTACCGTTGCAAAAGCGGAACATGACAGGTGGCGCTAATAGCCCTGTCTAGAACAACACAACACAAACCTAGGGAAGTTAAGTGGCATTACAGCGATTGTAACATTGTGACTTACTGACTATATTTCTTGTCATATGACATTTAGATGTTATTTTGGCTATTATTTGAATATTAAGAGCAGTGATTGACTTCTTAAAGTCGTGGTATAAAGAGGCTACCCCCTACTCAAAGTATAAAATAAATAATGTATATTGTAAGAAGTGGTACAATTAGGTTGATCAGTAATGGAAAGCTTGTTAAATTCTAAAGTACTTCCAAGCCAGGGCATGCAATCCACGACATGCATCATGATATCCACGACATGCACCATGATATCCATGACCTGCATCATGATATCCACGACATGCACCATGATATCCACGACATGCACCATGATATCCACGACATGCACCATGATATCCATGACCTGCATCATGATATCCACGACATGCACCATGATATCCACGACATGCACCATGATATCCATGACCTGCATCATGATATCCACGACATGCACCATGATATCCACGACATGCACCATGATATCCACGACATGCACCATGATATCCATGACCTGCATCATGATATCCACGACATGCACCATGATATCCACGACATGCATCATGATATCCACGACATGCATCATGATATCCACGACATGCACCATGATATCCACGACATGCACCATGATATCCACGACATGCACCATGATATCCACGACATGCACCATGATATCCACGACATGCACCATAATATCAACGACATGCACCATGATATCCACGACATGCACCATGATATCCATGACCTGCATCATGATATCAGACACAGTGATGAAGGAGTTAGACGATACTCGTTGGTGTATTGTAATAATGACTTACAGTGTGGCAAAAAAAGTATTTAGTCAGCCACCAATTGAGCAAGTTCTCCTACTTAAAAATATGAGAGAGGCCTGTAATTTTCATCATAGGTACACTTCAACTATGACAGACAAAATGAGAAATAAAATCCAGAAAATCACATTTTTAACGAATTTATTTGCAAATTATGGTGGAAAATAAGCATTTGGTCACCTACAACCAAGCACGATTTCTGGCTCTCACAGACCTGTAACTTCTTCTTTAAGAGGCGCCTCAGTCCTCCACTCGTTACCTGTATTAATGGCACCTGTTTGAACTTGTTATCAGTATAAAAGACACCTGTCCACAATCTCAAACAGTCACACTCCAAACTCCACTATGGCCAAGACCAAAGAGCTTTCAAAGGACACCAGAAACAAAATTGTAGACCTGCACCAGGCTGGGAAGACTGAATCTGCAATAGGTAAGCAGCTTGGTTTGAAGAAATCAACTGTGGGAGCAATTATTAGGAAATGGAAGACATACAAGACCACTGATAATCTCCCTCGATCTGGGGCTCCACGCAAGATCTCACCCCGTGGGGTCAAAATGATCACAAGAACGGTGAGCAAAAATCCCAGAACCACATGGAGGGACCTAGTGAATGACCTGCAGAGAGCTGGGACCAAAGTAACAAAGCCTACCATCAGTAACACACTACGCCGCCAGGGACTCAAATCCTGCCGTGTCAGACGTGTCCCCCTGTTTAAGCCAGTACAGTGCCTTGCGAAAGTATTCGTCCCCCTTGAACTTTGCAACCTTTTGCCACATTTCAGGCTTCAAACATAAAGATATAAAACTGTATTTTTTGTGAAGAATCAACAACAAGTGGGACACAATCATGAAGTGGAACGACATTTATTGGATATTTCAAACTCAAATCAAAAACTGAAAAATTGGGCGTGCAAAATTATTCAGCCCCCTTAAGTTAATACTTTGTAGCGCCACCTTTTGCTGCGATTACAGCTGTAAGTCGCTTGGGGTATGTCTCTATCAGTTTTGCACATCGAGAGACTGAATTTTTGTCTGTCATAGTTGAATTTTTGTCTGTCATAGTTGAAGTGTACCTATGATGAAAATTACAGGCCTCTCTCATCTTTTTAAGTGGGAGAACTTGCACAATTGGTGGCTGACTAAATACTTTTTTCCCCACTGTATTTGTCACTTAGTAGGCTAATAATTTGTGGTTATAATTTCCCCTATTTGCTTTTAGATTACAATTCCCCTCTAAGAGCACCTGTGGTTGTGTTGGAATAGATGAAGCGTATGTTGGCCTACAGGTGATTGAACATTCAGAACCACACTGTGCTCAGACGCATGGTGGCGCTTTTACATCATGAGCGCGTTATAGAGGCGCGTAATAACACGGTTCTTGGAGGGGTGAGGTATTCAGTAGCTGCCAAGACACAGCAGCTTTAAGACGGATGTTAAATAGTGCTATTAAATGGCTAAACGATGGAAATAACAAACAGTTATAGTGGGATCCTATGAAACGGAAATCATTTGTGTTATTTAATATCTTGTCAGTTCTGCGTTTGGCCAATAGTTTTTCTGCCAAACAATGGCGATGCAAAACCGAAAAAGACGGTGGCTAAGCGGATGGGCATTTTGTCATTTAGCTCTTATTTTTATTAATTTGAAAGGAATCTCAGCGCAAATACGATACTCCATTCAAGAGGAATTAAAAGTCGGAACAGCAGTTGGGAATATAGCTAACGACCTGGGATTCGACACGTCGAGACTGGCGGACCGGAATCTTCGTATCGTGTCTGGAACAAAGCAGGACCTCTTCCAGGTAAACCAGAGAGATGGCGCATTGCTAGTGCACCACAGAGTAGACCGAGAGGAACTGTGCGTAAAAACGGCGCCGTGTTTCATCAACTTGAAAGCGGTGATAGAGAATCCGCTAGAAATGCACCAAGTCACAGTCGAGATAATGGATGTAAATGATAACTCCCCTACCTTTCCAGATGAAACCTATAACTTAGAGATACTAGAGTCTGCTACCACTGGAGCCCGACTCCAGTTGGAAGGAGCTCACGACCCAGACACTGGCGTATATTCTTTGCAATCGTATAAATTAAGCCAGAATCAATATTTTCGAGTAGAAATTGAGGACTTTGGCGAGGATGGCAAAATTCCGTTTTTGATTTTAAAAAGCCCTTTGGATAGGGAACACATAGCCCGATATGATTTGACGTTAACGGCCTTAGATGGAGGCAAGCCACCAAAATCAGGAACTCTTAATGTTACAGTTACTGTGTCTGATGTAAACGACAATACTCCTGTGTGTGATAAGCAGAAATATACCGTAACAGTAAAAGAAAACGTACCTAAAGGTACATTTCTATTGCGAGTTAATGCCTCTGATTCGGATGAAGGCGTGAATGGCGAGGTGGAGTATTCATTGCGAAGTAAATTCAGAGGTATGGCTGCTGAGCCATTTGAGTTGGACAGCAAAACAGGGGAGCTAAAAGTGAAGGGAGGCCTTGATTTCGAGGAGAAGCAGGTGTATGAGATGAAGATATTGGCCTCGGACAAGGGAGCAGTATCTCTCTCCACGCACTGCAACGTGCTCGTCAGAGTGGAAGACGTGAACGACAACAGGCCTGAGATTGACGTCACATCTCTGTCTAGCCGGATACCAGAGGACGCAACTCCCGGAACGGTGGTGGCTCTGATGGGGATGAACGACCTGGACTCCGGTGTAAACGGACAGGTAGTCTGTTCTTTACCGGAGGATTTACCGTTCGTTCTGAAGCCTTCTCTTGATGGAAATTTCTTTTCGTTAGTCACCAATGATTACCTTGATAAAGAGTCGATGCCTCGCTATGATATTACAATCACGGCTAAAGACTTAGGAATCCCTCCTCTGGTGTCAACTAAAGTCATTCAAGTGGAGGTAGTGGATGTTAACGATAATAGTCCGCTATTCACTGAAACCCCATATACATTTTATGTCGTTGAAAATAATAAGCCCGGTATGCCCATTTTCTCAGTAAGCGCGTCTGATGTTGATGATGCTGAAAATGCAGAAATTGTATATTCTCTGGACCGTGGGAGCACTGGACAACGCGTGACATCCTTCCTGAACATAAACGAAGGCAACGGTACCATTTACGCACTAAAGAGCTTTGACTTTGAAACCCTCAAAACGTTCCAGTTCTGCATCATTGCCAAAGACTCTGGAACTCCGTCACTAAGCAGCAACGTCACAGTGAACGTGTTCATTCTGGATCAGAACGACAACGCTCCAGTGATCTTGTATCCAGTCAGCGCTAACGGTTCTGCTGAAGGTGTGGAGGAGATTCCCCGCAATGTGAACGCAGGCCATTTGGTGACTAAAGTGAGAGCCTATGACGCTGATATAGGATATAACGGCTGGTTATTATTTTCACCGCAGGAAGTTACTGACCACAGCCTCTTTGCTTTGGACCGCTATACGGGACAGATACGGACACTTCGGTCATTCACAGAGACAGACGAGGCTGAGCATAAACTGGTCATACTGGTAAAAGACAACGGGAACGTTTCACTCTCAGCAACATCTACTGTGATTATCAACGTTGTGGAGCCCAAAGAGGCTTTTGCAGCTTCTGATGTTAAAAGTTCAGTAAAAGACGAGGAGGAAAACAGCGTTACATTTTATTTGATCATTACTTTGGGGTCCGTTTCAACACTTTTTCTCATCAGCATCATCGTGTTGATTGTAATGCAGTGCTCCAAAGCCACAGACTATTCCTCCAAGTATTTACAAGATACGAATTACGACGGGACACTGTGCCACAGCATCCAGTACAGATCCGGAGACAATCGGTACATGTTAGTTGGACCAAGAATGAGTATAGGTTCTACTATAGTCCCGGGCAGCAATGGAAATACTCTAGTGGTTCCCTCAGAACACAGGAGGAGAGCTTCTGGAGAGGTAAGAACTCTCTCTCTATTCTTTGCAGCCTATTAAGTCGGATAAAGAGAACTGTGTTGGATGAATTTGTTGCTTGTTGTTTTGTCTCCGCATAATGTCCGAGTGTGCAAACTCGCTGTGATGGTCGCTGTCCACGGCGCCGAATTACCACAAACTCACTGATTAGCATGCTAGGCTACTACCTCGGGTTTATTATCTGTTCTTTTGCGGTGTAACTCTTCAATTCAGTTTCTTCCTCTACCTCCCATATCTATCCATCTTCACCTTTATTCGTTCTTATGATGGTCGATTTGGATCATAATTGGTATATTAATTGGGTTTGATGCAACACGTAAACAACGAGTATCGCTTCCTCGGAGCGTTTGCAGTGTTTGTGACTTCCAGAATCCCGGACCACAGGGTGTCAGTGTAACACAAGGAGAATATCTGGTACTTTGTAGACTAGGCCCCTTCTCTGGTCTGTTTTGTTCCACACATTCAGAGAGAGTATTGCGGACATCAGAACAAGACGTGATGTGATCGTCAGAGAATAGTTGTATTCCTTTACAGTGCTGAAACGTTGGATTCGTTACGGATTATCATGAGTTGGTCATCTGATAAATAACATATATATTTTTTGGTCATTGAGGATTTTGCTTAACTTTCTGTCTAACCATGGGAGGAGGAGGACAAAGGCGCAGATGGGTGTACTGGTGGGTTGCTGTGCGTTTCTCTCTTCTGCTGTGCTTCGGAGAGCAGGTTTCAGCACAGATAAGGTACTCTATCCCAGAGGAGGTGAAAGAAGGATCCGTTGTTGGAAATGTTGCTAATGATTTGGGTCTTGACGTCAGTACTTTGGTAGAGAGGCGGTTTCGTATTGTTTCTGGATCCAAGGACGCTCTTTTCCAGGTAAATCAGAACAATGGCGTCTTGTATGTTCATAAGAATATCGACAGAGAGGAGGTCTGTGATGGTGATAGCGCCTGCTTGATTGACCTGAAAATGGTTGTTGAAAACCCTCTAGAAATCCATTACGTTGGTGTAGAAATTACAGATGTGAATGATAATTCTCCCAGTTTCCCAGAGATAGCCAAAGGGCTGGACATTTCGGAGAGCACACACGCTGGATCGCATTTCCAACTACCAGCTGCGCGTGATCTTGACTCTGGGATTAATTCCATTCGCTTGTACAAATTAAGTCAAAACGCTAATTTTGAATTGGAAGTTAGAGATAGAGGAGATGAAAAGGTACCCTTTTTAGTTCTACAGAAAACTCTGGATAGAGAGCAGAAATGTGAGCACAGATTATTACTGACAGCAATCGATGGAGGGAATCCGCCGAGATCAACCAATCTTAATTTGACGGTCACAGTGCTAGACATAAACGACAACCGACCTGTATTTAGTCAGGAGGTGTACACTGTAACGCTGGAGGAAAATGTATCTATCAACACCGTTGTGATACAAGTAAAAGCGATTGACTTGGACGAGGCTGTCAATGGTGATGTTGAATATAGTCTTGGCAGAGATCTGAACCGTAAAGTTTACGAGGTGTTTAATTTAGACGGTGTCACTGGAGAAATTCGAGTCAAAGGAGAGGTCGACTTTGAATCGACAGACGTTTATAGACTTGACGTGCAGGCTTCGGATAAAGGACAGCCTCCCATGACTGTGAGCTGTAGAGTTATCATTAAGATAATAGATGTAAATGACAACCAACCAGATATAGAGGTCACATCCCTCTCAAATTTAGTTCGGGAAGATGCAAAACCTGGAACTGTTGTTTATCTTATTAGTGTTACAGATAAGGACTCGGGTATAAATGGAAAGGTGTTGTGTAGTCTATCAGATACTGTACTGTTTGAGTTAAAACCCTCATACCAAGATAATATGTATTCTTTAGTGACCAAACAACGTTTAGACAGAGAACTCGTGTCCCATTATGACGTCACAATAACAGCCACTGACTGTGGTCAGCCTCCTCTGTCCACACTCAAAACTCTGAGTGTACAGATATCAGATGTAAATGATAACAGTCCAGAATTCTCCCAAAACCCCCTTCAGCTGTACTTAGTGGAAAATAACGCCCCTGGTGCATCTATATTCTCTGTAAGCGCTTCTGATAAAGACTTGAATGAAAATGCTGTGATTTCATATCACATAATTAGAGGAGAAGGGACACTGAATATGGCATCTTTCCTCAACATCAATTCGGATAATGGACATATTTCCGCGCTCAAAAGCTTTGATTTTGAATCCCTCAAAACGTTCCAATTCCAAGTTGTAGCTACAGACTCTGGAACTCCGTCACAAAGCACCAACGTCACAGTGGACGTGTTCATTCTGGATCAGAACGACAATGCTCCAGTGATCTTGTATCCAGTCAGCGCTAACGGTTCCGCTGAAGGTGTGGAGGAGATTCCCCGTAATGTGAACGGAGGCCATTTGGTGACTAAAGTGAGAGCCTATGACGCTGATATAGGATATAACGGCTGGTTATTATTTTCATTGCAGGAAGTTACTGACCACAGTCTCTTTGCTTTGGACCGCTATAGTGGACGGATAAGGACACTTCGGTCATTCACAGAGACAGACGAGGCTGAGCATAAACTGGTCATACTGGTGAAAGACAATGGGAACGTTTCACTGTCAGCAACAGCTACTGTGATTATCAAGGTTGTGGAGCCCAAAGAGGCTTTTGCAGCTTCTGATGTGAAAAGTTCAGTAAAAGACGAGGAGGAGAACAGCGTTACATTTTATTTGATCATTACTTTGGGGTCAGTTTCAACGCTTTTTCTCATCAGCATCATCGTGTTGATTGTAATGCAGTGCTCAAATCCCCCAGACAATTCCTCCAAGTATTTGCAAGATACGAATTACGACGGGACACTGTGCCACAGCATCCAGTACAGATCCGGAGACAATCGGTACATGCTAGTTGGACCCAGAATGAGTATAGGTTCTACTATTGTCCCGGGCAGCAATGGAAATACTCTAGTGATACCCGGACACAGGAGGAGAGCTTCTGGAGAGGTAAGAGCTGTCTCTATCATTTTCTGCCTGTTAAATCAGATAAAGAGACATGTTTTGAGGGAGTTTGTCCGAGTGTGCAAACCAGCCGTGTCAATCGCTGTCCATGGTGCTGAATTATCACAAACTCGCTGCTTAGCATGCTACGCTACTACCTCGGGTTTATTATCAAATCAAATGTATTTCAAATCAAATGTATTTATATAGCCCTTTATACATCAGCTGATATCTCAAAGTGCTGTACAGAAACCCAGCCTAAAACTCCAAACAGCAAGCAATGCAGGTGTAGAAGCACGGTGGCTAGGAAAAACTCCCTAGAAAGGCCAAAACCTAGGACGACACCTAGAGAGGAACCAGGTTATGAGGGGTGGCCAGTCCTCTTCTGGCTGTGCCGGGTGGAGATTATAACAGAACATGGCCAAGATGTTCAAATGTTCATAAATGACCAGCATGGTCAAATTATAATAATCACAGTAGTTGTCGAGAATGCAGCAAGTCAGCACCTCAGGAGTAAATGTAAGTTGGCTTTTCATAGCTGATCATTAAGAGTATCTCTACCACTCCTGCTGTCTCTAGAGAGTTGAAAACTGCAGGTCTGGGACAGGTAGCGCGTCCGGTGAACAGGTCAGGATTCCATAGCCGCAAGCAGAACAGTTGAAACTGGAGCAGCAGCACGGCCAGGTGGACTGGGGACCACAAGGAGTCATTATGCCAGGTAGTCCTGAGACATGGTCCTAGGGCTCAGGTCCACCGAGAGAGAGAGAGAGAGAAAGAAGGAATTAGAGAGAGCATACTTAAATTCACACAGGACACCGGATACGACAGGAGAGATATTCCAGATAGTCCCCACACCACTAGAGGGATATCTTCAACCACCGATTTCCCATCCTGAGACAAGGCTGAGTATAGCCCACAAAGATCTCCGTCATGGCACAACCCAGGGGGGGGGGGGCGTCAACCCAGACAGGAAGATCACGTCAGTGACTCAACCCACTCAAGTGATGCACCCCTCCTAGGGACGGCATGAAAGAGCACCAGTAAGCCAGTGACTCAGCCCTGTAATAGGGATAGAGGCAGAGAATCCCAGTGGAAAGAGGGGAACCGGCCAGGCAGAGACAGCAAGGGCGGTTCCTCTGTTCTTTTGCTGTGTACTCCTTCAATTCCGTTCTTCCTCCACCTCCCATATTTATCCATCTTCCATCTTCACCTTTACTCGTTCTTTGATGGTTAATTTGCGCTGGAATGTTATTTTGGGGGGGATTTGGATCCAAAACGTAAACAATGATAACAACTCTCGGGGGTTGTGTAGTTGTTGTGATTACCAGAATCCCGGACCGCGTGGTGTCAGTGTAACACAAGGAGAATGTCTGGTACTTTGTAGACTCGTCCCCTCTCTGGTCTGTTTTGTTCCACACATACAGAGAGAGTATTGCGGAGATTGGAACAAGACGTGCTGTGATTGTCAGATTTTTTATAATTATTCGTTGCCTAAACATTAGATGCTGTATGGATCATTACGAGTTGCCCATCTGATCCTCAGGATTGCATTCTTTCATTATTGATCGTGCTTATTTTTCTCTATTTAACGATGGAATATGGAGGACAAAGGCGCAGATGGGAGTACTGGTGGGTTGTTCTGCGTTTCTCTCTTCTGCTGTGCTCCGGGGAGAAGGTTTCAGCACAGATAAGGTACTCTATTCCAGAGGAGGTCAAAGAAGGATCCGTTGTTGGAAATGTTGCTAAGGATTTGGGTCTCGACGTCAGTACTTTGGTGGAGAGACGGTTTCGTATCGTTTCTGGAACTAAAGAAGATATTTTCCAGGTAAATCAGAACAATGGAGTCTTGTATGTTCATAAGAACATCGACAGAGAGGTGCTCTGTGATGGCAATATTGCATGTTTGATAAACCTGAAAATGGTTGTTGAAAATCCGTTAGAAATACATTACGCCGGAATAGAAATCACGGATGTTAATGATAACTCGCCCAATTTTCAAGAGAAATACAAACTAGTTGATATTTCGGAATCTACTCTTTCTGGCAAGCGACTCCAGTTACCAGCCGCGCGTGATCCTGATGTTGGCGTTAATGCAGTACGTGTCTATAAATTGAGTCACAATGAACATTTTGATTTGCAAATAAGAGAAAGAGGAGAAGATAAAATTCCCTTCTTAGTTTTACAAAAACCCTTGGATAGAGAGAAACAATCTGAACATAGACTAGTTTTAACTGCAGTCGATGGTGGAAGTCCACAGAGGTCAGGGACTCTTAATGTCACTATCACTGTTCTCGATTCAAATGACAACAATCCTGTATTTAGTCATGAGGTATACTCGGTCACATTGCCTGAAAATGTCCAACCCGGAACTATTGTACTCAACGTCAAGGCAACAGATTTGGACGACGGTTCCAATGGTGACGTTGAATATTTATTTGGTAGTGAACTTCTTCCCAAGATATATGACGTATTTAGTTTAGATAAAGCTACAGGTGCAATTCGTGTTAAAGGTTACGTTGACTTCGAGGACATTGACACATATAAACTAGACGTCCATGCCACTGACAAAGGGCAGCCCCCAATGAGTACGGATTGTCGAGTCATTATAAAGATACTCGATTTAAACGACAATAAACCCGAAATAGAGGTGACATCCCTCTCTAGTATGGTGGCCGAAGATTCAAAACCAGGAACTATTATTTCTCTAATTAGTGTGACAGATAAAGACTCTGGTATTAATTGTAAAGTTGTATGCAGTCTTTCAGACGATGTACCTTTCGAATTAAAGCCCTCATACCAAGATAATATGTATTCTTTAGTGACCAGACAACGTTTGGATCGTGAACTCGTGTCCCATTATGACATCACAATAACTGCCACTGACTGTGGTCAGCCTCCTCTGTCCACATTCAAAACTCTGAGTGTCCAGATATCAGATGTAAATGATAACAGCCCAGAATTCTCCCAAAACCCCTTTGAGTTGTACTTAGTGGAAAATAACGCCCCTGGTGCATCTATAATCTTTGTAAGCGCTTCTGATAAAGACTTGGATGAAAACGCTGCGATTTCATATCACATTGTTAGAGGTGAAGGGACACAGAATGATATGGCTTCTTTTTTAAATATCAATTCGGATAATGGACATATCTCCGCGCTCAAAAGCTTTGACTTTGAAACTTTAAAAACATTCAATTTCCAAGTTGTAGCTACAGACTCTGGAACTCCGTCACAAAGCACCAACGTCACAGTCAACGTGTACATTCTGGATCAGAACGACAACGCTCCAGTGATCTTGTATCCAGTCAGCCCTAACGGTTCCGCTGAAGGTGTGGAAGAGATTCCCCGCAATGTGAACGCAGGCCATTTGGTGACTAAAGTGAGAGCCTATGACGCTGATATAGGATATAACGGCTGGTTATTATTTTCACTGCAGGAAGTTACTGACCACAGTCTCTTTGCTTTGGACCGCTATACAGGACAGATAAGGACACTTCGGTCATTCACAGAGACAGACGAGGCTGAGCATAAACTGGTCATACTGGTAAAAGACAATGGGAACGTTTCACTCTCAGCAACATCTACTGTGATTATCAACGTTGTGGAGCCCAAAGAGGCTTTTGCAGCTTCTGATGTGAAAAGCGCAGTAAAAGATGAGGAGGAGAACAGCGTTACATTTTATTTGATCATTACTTTGGGGTCAGTTTCAACACTTTTTCTCATCAGTATCATCGTGTTGATTGTAATGCAGTGCTCCAAACCCACAGACTATTCCTCCAAGTATTTACAAGATGTGAATTACGACGGGACACTGTGCCACAGCATCCAGTACAGATCCGGAGACAATCGGTACATGTTAGTTGGACCCAGAATGAGTATAGGTTCTACTATAGTCCCGGGAATCAATGGGAATACTCTAGTGGTTCCCTCAGATCAAAGGAGAGCTTCTGGAGAGGTAAGAGCTGTCTCTAAACAATTGCACCTCAAAATATATGTATTGGCATGTTTTGTCCGTGGCTAACGCAACCTCTTTGCAGCAGCGGATGCTGGCCATGGTGCTGAACTACCAGCTCACCGATTAGTTTAGCTGGGGAAAGCATTATACTGCTAGGCTAACTACTGTACCTCAGGTTTATCACATGTTCTTCTGCTGTAGTCCTTCAATCCAGTCTCTATCTCTTCTGCTCACATCTACGCACCTTCATCTTCATACTAGACCTTCTTAAAGATTATTTACTGGAGTTTGTGTTTTTTGTTGGTTAGGATGCAAAACGTAAGTTGATAACAACTCTCTCGGTGCCTATCTAGTTGTTGTCGATACCAGAATCCCGGACCACATGGTGTCAGTGTAACACTAGGGTACTGGTGCTTTGTAGATTAGGCCCTTCCCTTCTCTGGTCTGTTTTGTTCCACACATACAGAGAGAGTGGTGCGGACGTCAGAACTAGACGTGTATGTTAGGGATAATCGTCTTTTATTTCGGTGCTGACTTCGCATGGATGAGAACGAGTTGGCCATTTGATCATTAGGATTGTGTTTCATTGAGGATTGTGCTTACTTTTATGTCTAACGATGGGAGATGGAAGACAAAGGCGCAGATGGGAGTACTGGTGGGTTGCTGTGCGTTTCTCTCTTCTGCTGTGTTTGGGGGAGAAGGTTTCCGCACAGATAAGGTACTCTATTCCAGAGGAGGTGAAAGAGGGATCCGTTGTTGGAAATGTTGCAAAGGATTTGGGTCTCGACGTCAGTACTTTGGTCGAGAGACGGTTTCGTATTGTTTCTGGATCTAAGGACGCTCTTTTCCAGGTAAATCAGAACAATGGCGTCTTGTATGTTCACAAGAATATCGACAGAGAAGCGATTTGTAACGGCAAGGTAGCTTGCGCGATAGACCTGAAAATCGTTGTTGAAAACCCGCTTGAAGTCCATTATGTAGGTTTAGAGATAACGGACGTAAATGACCACTCGCCAAGTTTCTCCGAGAAAAATCTACACATAGAGATAGCTGAAAATAAACCTGCAGGAGCTCGATTTGAACTCCAGCCTGCGCGTGATTTCGACTCCGGTATTAATTCTATACGTTCCTACAAGTTAAATCCAAATGAACATTTCGATTTAGAACTGAGAGATAGTGGGGAAGGGGATACAATCCCGTTTTTAATTTTACAGAAAGCCTTGGACAGGGAACAGGAGACCAAACATTCATTACTATTGACTGCATTGGA
Organism: Oncorhynchus gorbuscha; assembly: GCF_021184085.1. NCBI lineage: Eukaryota > Metazoa > Chordata > Actinopteri > Salmoniformes > Salmonidae > Oncorhynchus > Oncorhynchus gorbuscha. The sequence goes on along the minus strand of NC_060185.1, from coordinate 63,613,911 downwards.
TGGGGGGAATCCACCTGGAACAGGTACTCTAAACATCACTGTCACAGTCCTCGACGCAAATGATAATCAGCCTGTATGTAGTCAGGACGTCTATTCAGTTACATTACAAGAAAATGCTGATATCGGTAGGTTTGTAGTTAGAGTGAATGCAACCGATGCAGACCATGGGTCAAATGGCATGGTGGAATATACTCTCGGTAGAAATTTAAAGCGGAGAGTACATGATATGTTCCTATTGGATGGGATTACTGGGGCAATTGAGGTGAAAGGCCCGGTAGATTTTGAAGAAAATGAGATGTACAGTCTAAATGTACAGGCTTCTGATAAGGGCCAGCCTCCACTGACAACTGATTGCAGAGTTATTGTTAAGATACAAGACGTGAACGACAACAGACCACAAATAGAGGTTACGTCACTCTCCAATACCGTGTCTGAAGATTCTAAACCTGGAACTGTTATATCTCTCATCAGTGTGACAGATCATGACTCTGGTATTAACGGAAAAGTTATTTCCAGTATAACTGAAAACGTGCCATTTGAATTAAAACCCTCATATAAGGATAACGTGTATTCTATAGTCACAAAGGGACGTTTAGACAGAGAATTCGTGTCCCATTATGAGATCACAATAACTGCCACTGACTGTGGTCAGCCTCCTCTGTCCACATTCAAAACTCTGAGTGTCCAGATATCAGATGTGAACGATAACCGTCCAGAATTCTCCCAAAACCCCCTTGAGCTGTACTTAGTGGAAAATAACGCCCCTGGTGCATCCATATTCTCTGTAAGCGCTTCTGACAAAGACTTGAATGAAAATGCTGCGATTTCATATCACATAGTTAGAGGAGAAGGGACGCAGAATGACATGGCATCTTTTCTGAATATAAATTCGGATAATGGTCATATTTCCGCGCTGAAAAGCTTTGACTTCGAAATCCTCAAAACGTTCCAATTCCAAGTTGTAGCTACAGACTCTGGAACTCCGTTACTAAGCAACAACGTCACAGTGAACGTGTTCATTCTGGATCAGAACGACAACGCTCCAGTGATCTTGTATCCAGTCAGCACTAACGGTTCTGCTGAAGGTGTGGAGGAGATTCCCGTAATGTGAACGCAGGCCATTTGGTGACTAAAGTGAGAGCCTATGACGCTGATATAGGATATAACGGCTGGTTATTATTTTCACTGCAGGAAGTTACTGACCACAGTCTCTTTGCTTTGGACCGCTATACAGGACAGATAAGGACACTTCGGTCATTCACAGAGACAGACGAGGCTGAGCATAAACTGGTCATACTAGTTAAAGACAATGGGAACATTTCACTGTCAGCAACATCTACTGTGATTATCAACGTTGTGGAGCCCAAAGAGGCTTTTGCAGCTTCTGATGTTAAAAGTTCAGTAAAAGACGAGGAGGAGAACAGCGTTACATTTTATTTGATCATTACTTTGGGGTCAGTTTCAACGCTTTTTCTCATCAGCATCATCGTGTTGATTGTAATGCAGTGCTCAAAACCCACAGACTATTCCTCCAAGTATTTACAAGATGTGAATTACGACGGGACACTGTGCCACAGCATTCAGTACAGATCCGGAGACAAACGGTACATGTTAGTTGGACCCAGAATGAGTATAGGTTCTACTATTGTCCCGGGCAACAATGGAAATACTCTTGTGCTACCTGAACACAGGAGGAGAGCTTCTGGAGAGGTAAGAGCTGTTTCTAAGCATTAAACTTTGAAAGCATATTGGTGGATATTTTTAAGAATTTATCGTGCGTAATGAAATGTGTGACTGATGATGAAGCGGTTGCTGTCGACCCTGGTTGTGCTGAATTCGTCTTGCTTTTTTTTGGAGTTATATATGCATTAGTTATGATGACCTCTCTCAAATAGGTGGATAGTCATAGACCAGGCCCTTACAAGACTCATTAGTGTAATTCCCCTGTCTACAAACTGATTTTCTGTGCGTAATGGAGAAATTAACTCGTTCATGCGGTTGCTGTCCACTCTTGTGGTGCTGATTTACAAAGTGAATTGTTTTCCTTGCAATCGAGGTATTTACTATGTCAGTCTGTTACATATGTAGTCATCCAATCCATTTATTCCTAATTCATTTCCATGTACTCCCCCTCAACCTTTCCTCATCCCACGCCTGTAACTATTATATTGCGCTGGTACTTTTGCTGATGCTAATACAGTAATGTACAATCATTCTAGAGTCTTGTGTACTCGTGGCAAGCAGTAGTTCGGTCCGCATGGTGTCGGTGTCACACAAGGAGAATGACTGACTGTCTGGTGTTGTGTATATTAGGCCTTGCCCCTCTCTGGGTTGTTTAGTCCCCAAATGCAGAGAGAGCTGTGCGGACATCAGAACAGGACGTGCTATGATAGTCAGAGAATAATTGTATTCTTTTTCTGTGCTGAAACATTGCATTTCGTTATGGGTCATCACGAGTTGGTCATCTGATCATTAGGATTGTGTTTTTTCATTGAGGATTGTGCTTAATTTTCTGTCTAACGATGGGAGATGGAGGACAAAGGCGCAGATGGGAGTACTGGTGGGTTGTTCTACGTTTCACTCTTCTGCTCTGCTTCAGAGAGCAGGTTTCAGCACAGATAAGGTACTCTATTCCAGAGGAGGTGAAAGAGGGATCCGTTGTTGGAAATGTTGCTAATGATTTGGGTCTTGACGTCAGTACTCTGGTGGAGAGACGGTTTCGTATTGTTTCTGGATCTAAGGACGCTCTTTTCAACGTAAACCAGAACAATGGCGTCTTGTATGTTCATAAGAATATCGACAGAGAGGAGGTCTGTGATGGCAATATTGCATGTTTGATTAACCTGAAAATGGTTGTTGAAAACCCTTTAGAAATTCATTATGTAGGTGTCGAAATCACCGACGTCAATGATCACTCTCCTGTTTTTCCTGGAAATGAGCAGTATTTGGAAATAGCGGAACATACCATGCTAGGGACGCGCTTCCAAATCCAGGCTGCACGGGATCCAGATATAGCGTTAAACTCTGTCCGTTTGTATAAATTAAGTCAGAGCGATCATTTTGAAATTGAGATTAGAGACGATGAAGACAAAATACCTTTCTTAGTCTTGAAAAAAGCTTTGGATAGGGAGCTCAAAAACAAACACAGATTACTTGTTACTGCAGTTGATGGAGGTAGTCCACAAAGATCAGGGACGGTCAACGTCACTATTAATGTACTTGATTCGAATGATAACCGTCCTGTTTGTAGTCAAGACACCTATTCAGTGAGACTACGGGAAAATGCCGCACTTGGTACTGTGGTTGTTAGGGTAAATGCCACTGATTTAGATGAGGGTTCGAACGGTGAGTTGGAGTACACTTTAGGCAGAAACCTAAAGCGTAAGGTATATGATATATTTGAACTGGATAGCCTAACTGGAGAAATTAAAGTCAAAGGTGAGCTGGACTTCGAGGACACAGAAGTTTATAAACTAGATGTACAGGCTTCAGACAAAGGACAACCTCCCTTAACTGTGGAATGCAGAGCAATTATAAAGATAATTGATGTTAATGATAACCAACCAGAAGTAGAGGTGACATCACTGTCCAATGTCGTTTCAGAAGATTCAAAACCCGGAACAGTTATTTCGCTCATTAGTGTGACAGATAAAGACTCAGGTATTAATGGTAAAGTTTTGTGTAGCATCTCCAACAATGTACCGTTTGAGTTAAAACCGTCATATGAAGATAATATGTACTCCTTAGTGACCAAACACGGTTTAGATCGAGAGCTAGTGTCTGTTTATGACATCACAATAACGGCCACTGACTGTGGTCAGCCTCCTCTGTCCACATTCAAAACTCTGAGCGTCCAGATATCAGATGTGAACGACAACCGTCCAGAATTCTCCCAAAACCCCCTTCAGCTGTACTTAGTGGAAAATAACGCCCCTGGTGCATCGATATTCTCTGTAAGCGCTTCTGATAAAGACTTGAATGAAAATGCTGTGATTTCATATCACATAGTTAGAGGAGAAGGGACACTGAATGATATGGCATCTTTCCTCAACATCAATTCGGATAATGGACATATTTCCGCGCTCAAAAGCTTTAATTTCGAAACCCTCAAAACGTTCCAATTCCAAGTTGTAGCTACAGACTCTGGGACTCCGTCTCTAAGCAGAAACGTCACAATAAATGTTTTCATTCTGGATCAGAACGACAACGCTCCAGTGATCTTGTATCCAGTCAGAACTAACGGTTCCGCTGAAGGTGTGGAGGAGATTCCCCGCAATGTGAACGCAGGCCATTTGGTGACTAAAGTGAGAGCCTATGACGCTGATATAGGATATAACGGCTGGTTATTATTTTCACTGCAGGAAGTTACTGACCACAGTCTCTTTGCTTTGGACCGCTATACGGGTCAGATAAGGACACTTCGGTCATTCACAGAGACAGACGAGGCTGAGCATAAACTGGTCATACTGGTGAAAGACAATGGGAACGTTTCACTGTCAGCAACAGCTACTGTGATTATCAAGGTTGTGGAGCCCAAAGAGGCTTTTGCAGCTTCTGATGTTAAAAGTTCAGTAAAAGACGAGGAGGAGAACAGCGTTACATTTTATTTGATCATTACTTTGGGGTCAATTTCAACACTTTTTCTCATCAGTATCATCGTGTTGATTGTAATGCAGTGCTCCAAACCCACAGACTATTCCTCCAAGTATTTACAAGATGTGAATTACGACGGGACACTGTGCCACAGCATTCAGTACAGATCCGGAGACAATCGGTACATGTTAGTTGGACCCAGAATGAGTATAGGTTCTACAATAGTCCCGGGCAGCAATGGGAATACTCTAGTGTTACCAGAACAGAGGAGCAGAGCTTCTGGAGAGGTAAGAGCGGTTTCTATGCATTTCATTTTGAACGAATATAGATTGAGATTTTGAATGTCTCCAGTGCTTAAATTAAAGACTTTATGACTGACGATGGAGTTGCTGTCCACCCCGATGGTGCTGAATCGTTAACATCCTATTTGTGTCGTTGGCAGATATGCTCGTGTTTAACATTTATTTATTTATTTATTATTGTTTAGATAAGCTGATCTCTCTTTTTTTAATGTGTGACTTGCCAAAACCAGGTCCCAACAAGACTCATTGTTGTACGTGATTCTGATGTTGTACGACATTTCTGTGCATAATTAAGAACTGAACTCTGATGCGGTAGCTGTCCACCCTGGCGCTGTTTAATTACAAGCGCATTGTTTGATTTGAATAGCGTTGTATCTACTTTCTCAGTCGTCTACATTCCTGCTTCCCATGAACATATTAGTCTTGTTCCAGGTCCCTTTACTCTCTCTCAACCTTTTCTCCACGAGTGTCAATGATATCGTGCAGGTACTTTTGCTGATGCTAATACAGTAATATACAATCGTTCTAGAGTCTTGTGTACTCGTGGAAGGAAGTAGCTCGGTCCGCATGGTGTCGGTGTCACACAAGGAGAATGACTGACTGTCTGGTGTTGTGTATATTAGGCCTTGCCCCTCTCTGGGTTGTTTAGTCCCCAAATGCAGAGAGAGCTGTGCGGACATCAGAACAGGACGTGCTATGATAGTCAGAGAATAATTGTATTCTTTTTCTGTGCTGAAACATTGCATTTCGTTATGGGTCATCATGAGTTGGTCATCTGATCATTAGGATTGTGTTTTTTCATTGAGGATTGTGCTTACTTTTCTGTCTAACGATGGGAGATGGAGGACAAAGGCGCAGATGGGAGTACTGGTGGGTTGCTGTGCGTTTCTCTCTTCTGCTCTGCTTCGGAGAGCAGGTTTCAGCACAGATAAGGTACTCTATTCCAGAGGAGGTGAAAGACGGATCCGTTGTTGGAAATGTTGCTAAGGATTTGGGTCTTGACGTCAGTACTTTGGTAGAGAGGCGGTTTCGTATCGTTTCTGAATCTGATGAAGCTCTTTTCCAGGCAAATCAGAACAATGGCGTCTTGTACGTTTGTAAGAATATCGATCGAGAGGAGCTCTGTGGTGGCAATGGCCTGTGTTCGATAGACTTAAAAGTCGTTGTTGAAAACCCCTTAGAAGTCCATTATGTGGGTATAGAAATAACGGATGTAAATGACCACTCGCCTAGTTTTGCTGAGAAATATTTACATTTAGACATAGCAGAAAATACCCTTCCTGGGACACGCTTTGAACTCCAGACTGCACGTGATGCAGATGTAGGTTTGAATTCTGTGCGCATTTACAAGTTAAGTAGTAATGATCATTTTGAATTGGAGTTAATTGATAATGGGGACGAAGACAAAGTTCCATTTTTAATCATAAGGAAGGCCATTGACAGAGAACAAAATGCAATGCATTGGTTCATTTTGACAGCTATAGATGGAGGCAACCCCCCAAGATCAGGTACCATAAACGTCACAGTAACTATTCTTGATACAAACGACAATCGTCCCATTTGTGGGAAAGATATTTACACTGTAACAATCCAGGAAAATGCACCCATTGGAACACCTGTATTAACCATAAACGCCACTGATACAGATGAGGGACAAAATGGCGAAATTGAATATGCACTTGGTCGAAACATTAAGCGCAAAGTATATGACACGTTTCATTTGAACAGTCTTACTGGTGAAATTCGTGCCATAGGTCCAGTAGACTTTGAAGAGAATGAGTTTTACAAACTAACGGTGCAAGCCTCTGATAAAGGACAACCCCCATTATCAGTTGACTGTAGAGTTGTCATCACGATAACGGATGTAAATGATAATAAACCAGAAATAGTGGTGACGTCATTGTCTAGCATGATATCTGAGGATTCGAAGCCTGGAACGGTCATATCTCTAATTAGTTTAACGGATAAAGACTCTGGTAACAACGGTAAAGTCCTACTCAAAATATCGGAGAGTATCCCTTTTGAGTTAAAACCGTCATTTAAGGAGAATGTCTATTCCTTTGTCACAAAGGGGCGTTTAAATCGAGAACTTTTTTCTTATTATGACGTCACAATAACAGCCACTGATTTTGGTCAGCCTCCTCTGTCCACATTCAAAACTCTGAGTGTACAGATATCAGATGTGAACGACAACAGTCCAGAATTCTCCCAAACCCCTCTTCAGCTGTACTTAGTGGAAAATAACGCCCCTGGTGCATCGATATTCTCTGTAAGCGCTTCTGATAAAGACTTGAATGAAAATGCTGTGATTTCATATCACATTGTTAGAGGTGAAAGGACACTGAATGATATGGCTTCTTTTCTGAACATCAATTCTGAAAACGGACATATTTCAGCTCTAAAAAGCTTTGACTTTGAAGCTACCAAAACATTCCAATTTCAAGTTGTAGCTACAGACTCTGGAACTCCGTCACTAAGCAGTAACGTCACAGTCAACGTGTACATTCTGGATCAGAACGACAACGCTCCAGTGATCTTGTATCCAGTCAGTACTAACGGTTCCGCTGAAGGTGTGGAAGAGATTCCCCGCAATGTGAAGGCAGGCCATTTGGTGACTAAAGTGAGAGCCTATGACGCTGATATAGGATATAACGGATGGTTATTATTTTCACTGCAGGAAGTTACTGACCACAGTCTCTTTGCTTTGGACCGCTATACGGGACAGATAAGGACACTTCGGTCATTCACAGAGACAGACGAGGCTGAGCATAAACTGGTCATTCTTGTAAAAGACAATGGAAACATTTCACTGTCAGCAACAGCTACTGTGATTATCAAGGTTGTGGAGCCCAAAGAGGCTTTTGCAGCTTCTGATGTTAAAAGTTCAGTAAAAGACGAGGAGGAGAACAGCGTTACATTTTATTTGATCATTACTTTGGGGTCCGTTTCAACACTTTTTCTCATCAGTATCATCGTGTTGATTGTAATGCAGTGCTCCAAAACCACAGACTATTCCTCCAAGTATTTGCAAGATGCGAATTACGACGGGACACTGTGCCACAGCATCCAGTACAAATCCGGAGACAAACGGTACATGTTAGTTGGACCCAGAATGAGTATAGGTTCTACAATAGTCCCGGGCAACAATGGGAATACTCTAGTGATACCCGAACACAGGAGGAGAGCTTCTGGAGAGGTAAGAGTTGTTTTGAGAGTTGCTCTTTCAAGCTTTCACAAGTATTATATATTGTCTGTTTTTTTGTTCTGTCCTACCTTGTATCAGTAAAGATGAGTCATTTGTTGAAATGGCTCTCATGTTTATTGGAATGTTTTGTCCGTGCGTAATGGGGAAGGTTATTTTAAAATATCCAGGGGAAACAATAGCTGTCCACTGTAGTTGTGCTGAATTCTAGTCGGGGGGTTTTACGTTGGTGAAGTCATCCACTACGGTTGCCTAAATACGTTTGTTATTTTTGCCCTATACACTTCGGTCTTAGCGATGCAATACCATTGGTTTTTCCCATTCATCCTTTCACATTGTTTAGCTGGTACTACAAGTATAAGTGGCAGTGTTTTTACATATCTTCACATGGAATCTCTTAACAGTTAAATCTTCACGTAGATGTGGTAACCAGAACCTAGGTACGCAGGGTGTCAGTGTAACACAAGGAGACTGACGTTGTGGTATTGTGTAGAATAGGCCTTGCCCATCCCTGGGCTGGTTTGTTCTACGGATACAGTGAGAGTGGTGCGGACATCAGAACAAGACGTGCTATGCTGAACAGAGATGATTTTGTATTGTTTTCTTGCTGAAGAATGTGTTTGAGTATGGATCATAACGAGTTGGCCGTCCGATCATAACGAGTTGGCCGTCCGATCATAAGGATTGTACATTTGGGGATCGTGTTTGGTTGTTTTTACAATGGGAGACGGAGGACAAAGGCGCAGATGGGAGTACTGCTGGGTTGTTCTGAATTTCTCTTTGCTGCTCTGCTTGGGGGAGAAGGTTTCAGCACAGATAAGGTACTCTATTCCAGAGGAGGTGAAAGAGGGATCCGTTGTTGGAAATGTTGCTAAGGATTTGGGTCTTGACGTCAGTACTCTGGTGGAGAGACGGTTTCGTATTGTTTCTGGATCCAAGGACGCTTTTTTCCACGTAAATCAGAACAATGGCGTCTTGTATGTTCATAAAAATATCGACAGAGAGGAGGTCTGTGATGGCAATAATGCTTGCTTGATAAACCTCAAATTCGTAGTTGAAAATCCGCTTGAAATACACTACGTCAGCGTAGAAATAACGGATATAAATGATCACTCTCCTGTTTTCCCTGAAAAAGATCAGCATCTAGAAATGCCGGAAAATACATTTCCAGGTGCCCGATTCGAACTCCAGACTGCGCGAGACGTAGACGTTGGACTCAATTCTGTTCATTCGTATAAGTTAGGTCAAAATGCACATTTTGAATTACAGTTAATTGATAGTGGGGAAGGTGACAAAATACCATTTTTAATTTTGCAGAAGCCATTGGATAGAGAGCAAAACACCAAACATATGCTATTACTTGCAGCGCTAGACGGAGGGAATCCACCTAAGTCAGGCACCTTGAATATCACTGTTACAGTTCTTGATGTAAATGACAACCGTCCCATCTGCACTCAAGACGAATATTCAGTAACATTGCCTGAAAACGCTCGAAATGGAACTATTGTCATCAGAGTAAACGCCACAGATGCTGACGATGGCCAAAATGGAGTAGTGGAATACACACTAGGCAGAACTATAAAGCGTAAAATACATGACATCTTTGAATTAGATCACGTGACCGGTGAAATTCAAGTCAAAGGCCAGGTGGATTTTGAAGAAAACGAGGTTTACAGGTTAAATGTACAGGCGTCTGATAAGGGACAACCTCCAACAAGTGTTGATTGTAGAGTTATTATTAAAATAGGAGATGCTAATGATAACCAACCAGACATAGATGTGACTTCCCTCTCGAACACGGTGTCTGAAGATTCTAAACCAGGAACTGTTATTTCTCTCATCAGTGTAACAGATAAAGATTCCGGTATTAATGGTAAAGTTATTGCTAGTATATCTGAAGACATACCATTTGAATTAAAACCTTCATTTCAGGAGAATGTGTATTCTATCGTCACAAAGGGGCGCTTAGATCGAGAACTCGTGTCCCGTTATGACATCACAATAACAGCCACTGACTGTGGTCAGCCTCCTCTGTCCACATTCAAAACTCTGAGCGTACAGATATCAGATGTGAACGATAACCGTCCAGAATTCTCCCCAAAACATATTGAGCTGTACTTAGCGGAGAATAACGTCCCTGGTGCGTCCATATTCTATGTAAGCGCTTCTGATAAAGACCTGAATGAAAATGCTGCGATTTCATATCACATAGTTAGAGAAGGGACACAGATTGATATGGCATCTTTTCTGAATATCAATTCTGACAATGGAGATATTTCCGCGCTAAAAAGCTTTGACTTTGAAACACTTAAAACATTCAAATTCCAAGTTGCAGCTATGGACTCTGGAACTCTGTCTCTAAGCACGAACGTCACAGTCAACGTGTACATTCTGGATCAGAACGACAACGCTCCAGTGATCTTGTATCCAGTCTGCGCTAACGGTTCCGCTGGAGGTTTGGAGGAGATTCCTCGTAATGTGAACGCAGGCCATTTGGTGACTAAAGTGAGAGCCTATGACGCTGATATCGGATATAACGGCTGGTTATTATTTTCACTGCAGGAAGTTACTGACCACAGTCTCTTTGCTTTGGACCGCTATACAGGACAGATAAGGACACTTCGGTCATTCACAGAGACAGACGAGACTGAGCATAAACTGGTCATATTGGTAAAAGACAATGGGAACGTTTCACTGTCAGCAACAGCTACTGTTATTATCAAGGTTGTGGAGCCCAAAGAGGCTTTTGCAGCTTCTGATGTTAAAAGTTCAGTAAAAGACGAGGAGGAGAACAGCGTTACATTTTATTTGATCATTACTTTGGGGTCAGTTTCAACGCTTTTTCTCATCAGCATCATCGTGTTGATTGTAATGCAGTGCTCAAAACCCACAGACTATTCCTCCAAGTATTTACAAGATGTGAATTACGACGGGACACTGTGCCACAGCATCCAGTACAGATCCGGAGACAATCGGTACATGTTAGTTGGACCCAGAATGAGTATAGGTTCTACTATTGTACCGGGCAGCAATGGAAATACTCTAGTGATACCCGAACACGTGAGCAGAGCTTCTGGAGAGGTAAGAACTATACGTTTTGTAATTGCATAGCTCGTCTGTTTGTATGTTCCGAATTAATTGCATTCAATTTTGGTCTGTCTAATATGTTGCTTCGGTCGGAGTATGGATGTGGCATTAAGAACTGTACTCTAGGAGGGTTTCTCATAGGGGTAGCGCATCACTGCTTTTGTAAGTGATCGCTGTCCACGACAGTGGTGCTGAAACACTGTACAGTTCAACGTGCTGTTTGAGTTGTTGCAAATGTTGTGCACACGGTGTCGCCGCTCTTCAGTGTTAGAAACATGCATTTGGTTTATATCCCTCCCTCTCTTTGTCCTGTTGGCTCATTGCAAATCACATGAGTCTAGTGAAACGGGCACTGGCTTTCTGGAAGGGAGAATGCCCAACACATTAAAGGTTGCTTGGATATGTTTGGTGGATAATCTTGTCACCTTGATTTTTCTGGATAAATGGAATGTAAATGCTCGAAAATAACATAACTTTTCAAAATGGTAGACGGACAGAGAAGAGCGGCGCCTCTCCGGGCGATGCTGTTGTTTGTATTTTCGTTGTGCTTTTGCCGTGGAGCTTATTGTCAAATACGCTATTCTATCGCGGAGGAGTCGAAAAAAGGTACTTATGTGGGAGACGTAGCAAAGGATTTGGGGTTCAGTGTGGATAAACTGGCGGAACGAAGGTTTCGGATTGTATCGGGCTCCAAGGAAGGTTTTTTGCAGATAAACCAAGACAATGGAGTGTTGTATGTGGACAGAATCATCGACAGGGAGGAGCTGTGTGAGAAAAACATTGTGTGCTTGATAAACCTAAAAACCGTGGCCGAGAATCCGTTGGAAATACACTATGTTGAGGTAGAAATTACAGATATTAATGATCATTCTCCCAAATTCCCGGAAAAGGTGAAACATTTGGAAATATCCGAGAGCGTTATGCTCCAGGGGACGCGCTTTCCTCTGGACGCTGCGCGTGACCCTGATGTTGGAGCGAACAGTCTCCGTAAGTACACTCTCAGTCCTAACGAGAACTTTGAGTTAGATGTTAAAACTCGCGGCGAGGATAAAATCCCCTTTTTGATATTGAAAAAGCCGCTCGACCGAGAACAGATGTCTGAAATATTGTTAACCTTGACTGCGTATGACGGGGGTAAACCAGAGAGATCGGGCTCTGTCAATATAACCGTAAACGTTATCGATATGAATGACAATGTTCCCGTTTTCGACCGACAGGTGTATACATTAACATTAGATGAAAATGCTCCCTTAGGTACCTCTGTTTTGAGGCTTCACGCCACGGATCTAGATGATGGCGCAAACGGACAGGTTATATACACATTTGATAACAGCCTTAAAAACAGAGCGTTCGATTATTTCGAGATAGATGCGGTTACAGGGGAAATTACAATCAAGGGGTTAGTAGACTTTGAAGAGCAGAGTGTTTACGAAATTGACGTGCAGGCATCTGACAAGGGCCAAGTCACATTGACAGGTCATTGCAGTGTCGTTATCAACGTGAAAGACGTAAATGACAACGCACCTGAGATGGACGTTACGTCTCTGTCAGGTCAAGTCCCAGAGGACGCACGACCCGGTACAGCTGTAGCTCTAATCAGTGTGTCTGACATGGACTCTGGTGAAAACGGCTTGGTTATATGTACACTCTCGGACAACATCCCTTTCGAATTAAAACCGTCTTTTCAGAAAAATATGTATACTTTGATTACTAAAAGTGGATTGGACAGAGAGTCGGAGCCTATGTACACAGTGACTATAACTGCTACGGATAAAGGAGACCCATCATTGTCTTCCCACAAAACTGTCACGGTCCATATCTCAGACGTCAACGACAACAGTCCGGTCTTTTCCCAGAGTCCATATACCTTCTATGTACCAGAAAACAATGCTCCAGGCGAGTCGTTGTTTTCATTGAGTACATCAGACAGAGATCAGGATGACAACGCTCGTGTGTCTTATCACATTTGGAAAGGCGATGGTGACACTCCTATTGTATCCTACCTAAATATTAATTCTGATGGTAACATTTACGCGCTAAAAAGCTTTGACTTTGAAGCTACCAAAACATTCCAATTTCAAGTTTTAGCTACAGACTCTGGAACTCCGTCACTAAGCAGTAACGTCACAGTGAACGTGTTCATTCTGGATCAGAACGACAATGTTCCAGTGATCTTGTATCCAGTCAGCACTAACGGTTCCGCTGAAGGTGTGGAGGAGATTCCCCGCAATGTGAACGCAGGCCATTTGGTGACTAAAGTGAGAGCCTATGACGCTGATATAGGATATAACGGCTGGTTATTATTTTCACTGCAGGAAGTTACTGACCACAGTCTCTTTGCTTTGGACCGCTATACAGGACAGATACGGACACTTCGGTCATTCACAGATACAGAAGAGACTGAGCATAAACTGGTCATACTGGTAAAAGACAATGGGAACGTTTCACTGTCAGCAACAGCTACTGTGATTATCAACGTTGTGGAGCCCAAAGAGGCGTTTGCTGCTTCTGATGTTAAAAGCGCAGTAAAAGACGAGGAGGAGAACAGCGTTACATTTTATTTGATCATTACTTTGGGGTCAGTTTCAACGCTTTTTCTCGTCAGCATCATCGTGTTGATTGTAATGCAGTGCTCAAAAACCCCAGACGATTCCTCTAAGTATTTACAAGATGTGAATTACGACGGGACACTGTGCCACAGCATCCAGTACAGATCGGGAGACAATCGGTACATGTTAGTTGGACCCAGAATGAGTATAGGTTCTACAATAGTCCCGGGCAGCAATAGAAATACTCTAGTGTTACCCGAACACAGGAGAAGGGCTTCTGGAGAGGTAAAAGTTAAATACGTTTCTATTTACTAATAGTTTGCTGGTGCAGTCCCTGACATTGGAATATGCCTATAATATTATTTCATGGTGTATAAATGTGTCAGATAAAATGTTGTTTAGTTAAAGGGTAAGTATATTGGATGTAACATGATCTCATCACATCGCTTCATCGAAGTCGCTTGCCTGCTCTTTCGCAGCCACATGCTTTCAGTGCTTGTCGCTGTCCACGGCTGTGGTGTTGAAACGCCAGTTTGTTCAATGTCTGTTTGTCTGGGGAAGTTTTGCCAACATGTGATTGTGGTGTACATGCACCTCAAGTAGCTATCCTCTTTATTGAAACAAATATTTCTCAATCTTTATTTCTGTCTGGGTGGGACACTTGTTGAATACGTCAGTAAATGGTGTCCCTGGCTATGCATCATGGTACGCAGATCCCAGGTAACTGTATCCTTACTTTCTTCATCCACACAACTTCTTGAGTAAGATTTTCTGTTCGATATTTTCTGTGACAAAATACTATTAATCATTTTAAACTATAGTGTAATGTGAGGTATAATCACACGGTGTCAGTACACAACTAGAATAACGCTCCGGGTAGACATCCTCACGTCATACTTTTGAGTCCGCCCCCCTTGCTGGTTTCGTATCTTATTCAGTTGCTGGAGGAGCACAGTCGTGATCTTAATGAGAAGAATACAATCTCAAGTTTACATTCAGAAAACACGATTGGATAATGAGCTTTGGACATATTTGTTTATGTATTGGATAGACAACTGTCACCAATGAAGGAATAGTGGAAGTGCGGTGGATTATTGTTATTTATCTTGAAAACATGGAACAAAGAGGATGCGGGGCAGCTGGAGGGACGGCAGTGGGTTGTGTTCATGGTTGCTTTGGTTCTCTTTTGGAGCGGAGCTTCTGCTCAGATAAGATACTCCATATCTGAAGAGCTTAAGGAAGGAACTGTAGTGGGGAATATAGCTAAGGATTTGGGAATAGATCTGAGTACCTTGACTGAAAGGGGATTTCGAATCGTTTCTGGTTCCACCGAGCCCCTTTTCCAGGTAAACCAGAATGACGGCATCTTGTATGTGAATCGAAAAATAGACCGAGAGGAGGTGTGTGAACGGAGCAGCGTGTGTTTAATCAACCTGAAAACCGTTCTAGAGAACCCGCTGGAGATCCATTATGTTGCGGTGGAGGTGGTAGACGTTAACGACCATTCTCCCAGTTTTCCAGAGAAAGAAAAACGTTTAGAGATTTCAGAATCTGCATTACCGGGAGCGCGATTTCAGCTCCCAGCTGCGCGCGACTGGGATGGTGGCCAATTCTCTGTTCAACAATATAAATTCAGTCACAGTGAACATTTCCGTGTTGAGGTCAGAGACCGAGGTAAAGATGGTAAGATGCCGTTTTTGATTTTACAAAAGCAACTAGATAGAGAAGCCGTAAGAAGCCATAAATTACTCCTCACTGCCATTGATGGTGGAAATCCCCCGAGATCTGGAACTATTGAAATAACTGTAGATGTATTGGATGTTAATGACAACACACCTCTATTCACTAAAGATGTGTACTCTGTCATGTTAAATGAAAACTCTCCCTTAGGCACAACGGTTATTCAGGTGAACGCCACTGATTTAGATGACGGTGTCAACGGACATGTAATATACTTGTTCGGTAATGACGTGAACAGCAACATACAGAAGCTGTTTGATTTAGATGCCAAAACGGGTCAAATAACGGTTCGAGGGCAAATCGATTTTGAGATACAAGATAGCTATGAGATCGACATACAAGCGTCAGATCAAGGAGCTGCTCCACTAACAACAGACAAAAGTGTGATCATAAAGATAGTTGATGTTAACGACAATGAACCCGAGATAGAGGTGACGTCCTTTTCCAGCGCCATTCCCGAGGATTGTAGACCCGGAACTACTGTCGCATTAATCAGTGTTAATGATATGGACTCTGGTCTCAATGGGAAAGTGACCTGCTCTATAAATGACGAGGACGTCCCTTTTAAACTGATGCCGTCTTTACAGGATAACATATATTCCGTTGTCACCAAGTCACAGCTGGATAGAGAGAAACAGGCTCATTATGACGTTATAATTTTAGCTAAAGACTCAGGCCAGCCTTTCTTGTCATCTGTAACGACTATCAGCGTTGTTGTATCAGATGTGAATGATAACAGTCCAGAATTTTCACTGAGTCCCTATACTTTCTATGTCCTTGAGAATAACGACCCAGGAGGCTCAGTATTTTCAGTTAGTGCCTCAGATCGCGACATAAATGAAAACGCACTGATTTCATATCATATTCCAAGAGGCATCGAGGATGATAACAAATTGGCATCTTTTCTTAATATTAATTCTGAAAATGGGAATATATTGGCGCTAAAAAGCTTTGACTTTGAAACGTTAAAAACATTCCATTTTCAAGTTGTAGCTACAGACTCTGGAACTCCGTCACAAAGCAGCAACGTCACAATAAACGTGTTCATTCTGGATCAGAACGACAACGCTCCAGTGATCTTGTATCCAGCCAACCCTAACGGTTCTGCTGAAGGTGTGGAGGAGGTTCCCCGCAATGGGAACGCAGGCCATTTGGTGACTAAAGTGAGAGCCTATGACGCTGATATAGGATATAACGGCTGGTTATTATTTTCACTGCAGGAAGTTACTGACCACAGCCTCTTTGCTTTGGACCGCTATACAGGACAGATAAGGACACTTCGGTCATTCACAGAGACAGACGAGGCTGAGCATAAACTGGTCATACTGGTAAAAGACAATGGGAACGTTTCACTGTCAGCAACAGCTACTGTGATTATCAACGTTGTGGAGCCCAAAGAGGCGTTTGCAGCTTCTGATGTTAAAAGTTCAGTAAAAGACGAGGAGGAGAACAGCGTTACATTTTATTTGATCATTACTTTGGGGTCAGTTTCAACACTTTTTCTCATCAGTATCATCGTGTTGATTGTAATGCAGTGCTCCAAACCCACAGACTATTCCTCCAAGTATTTACAAGATGTGAATTACGACGGGACACTGTGCCACAGCATCCAGTACAAATCCGGAGACAATCGGTACATGTTAGTTGGACCCAGAATGAGTATAGGTTCTACTATAGTCCCGGGCAGCAATGGAAATACTCTTGTGTTACCCGAACATAGGAGGAGAGCTTCTGGAGAGGTAAGAAGTTAAATATTTTTCTAAATACTAACCGTGTGCATATATTTTGCTTGAGCTTGGAAATGGCCTATATAATTATTTTATAGTGTATACATGTGTCAAAAATGATGTCTTGTTAAAGGGTTAGCCTATTGGATGAAACATGATCTCATAAAATTGCTAATCGAAGTAGCTTTCCAACTCATTCTCAGCCACACGCTTGCAGTACTGTCGCTGTCCGCGGCTGTGGTGCTGAAAAGCTATATATTACAATGCGCTGTTTGTCTGGTGAATGTTTGCCAACATGTGATGGTGGTGTACATGCACGTCAAGTAGCTATCCTCTTTATTTATACAAATATTGCTCAATCTGTTTTCCTGTCGGGATGGGACACTTGTTGAAAACGTCAGTAAATGGTGTCCCAGGCTATGCATCATGTATGTAGAACCTAATCCACACAAATTCTTGAGTAAGGTTTTCTGTTCGATATTTACTGTGACAAAATACTATTAATACATTTAAACTATAGTGTAATGTGAGGTATAATCACACGGTGTCAGTACACAACTAGAATAACGCTCCGGGTAGACATCCTCTCGTCATACTTTTGAGTCCGCCCCCTTGTTGGTTTCGTATCTTATTCAGTCGCTGGATGAACACAGTCGTGAGCTTCGTGGGGAGAATAAGATTTCAATGATATATTCTGAAAACACTATTGGATAATGAGCTTTTGTCATGTTTGTTTATATAATGGACAGGCAACTGTCACCATGAAGGAATAGTGGAAGTGCTGTGGATTATTGTTATTTAACTTGAAAACATGGAACAAAGAGGATGCGGGGCATGGCGGGAGGGACGGCAGTGGGTTGTGTTCATGGTTGCTTCGGTTCTCTTTTGGAGCGGAGCTTCTGCTCAGATAAGATACTCCATCGCCGAAGAGCTTAAGGAAGGAACCGTCGTGGGGGATGTAGTTAAGGATTTGGGAATTGATCTGAGCGCCTTGAAAGAAAGGGGATTTCGAATCGTGTCTGGCTCGACCGAGTCCCTTTTCCAGGTAAACCAGAATGACGGCATAATGTATGTGAACCGAAAAATAGACCGAGAGGAGGTGTGCGAACGCAGCAATGTGTGTTTAATCAATCTGAAAACCGTTCTAGAGAACCCGCTGGAGATTCATTATGTCGCGGTAGCCTCCCACTCCTCTCCTCAGGACCGTAACAAATCCCAACTCCGCTAGGAAGTCCCTCTCCCCATAATCTTATCCCTCCCAGCTGCATGGGCTCCTCAAAGCCAAGGGAAACGGGTGGAGGTGTTAGATGTTAACGACCATTCTCCCAGCTTTCCAGAGAAAGAGAAACGGTTAGAGATGTCAGAATCTGCGTTGCAGGGGACGCGATTTCAGCTGCACGCTGCAGACGACCCAGACAGTGGCCAATATTCAGTTCAACAATATAAACTCAGTCAGAATGATCATTTCCGTTTGGAAGTTAAAGATAGAGGTGATGACCGCAAAACACCTATTTTGGTTTTACAAAAAACACTGGATAGGGAGGCTTTAAAAAGCCATAAGCTAATTCTCACAGCCCTTGACGGTGGGAAACCTCCTCGGTCTGGAGAAATTAGAATAACTGTAGACGTATCAGATGTTAACGATAACGCCCCAGTCTTTACAAAGGAGGTATACTCAGTATTGCTGAATGAAAACGCTCCTTTAGGCACCACCGTGATACAGGTTAATGCCACTGATTTGGACGAGGGTTCTAATGGTGAAGTGACCTATTATTTTGCCAATGACGTGCAAGGGAAGGTGCGGAAACGTTTCAATTTAGACCCGAAAACTGGTGAAATAATTGTAACAGGAGTTATAGATTATGAAGAAAATAAAATATATGAAATTGATATTCAGGCATCAGACAAGGGGACAGCTGCATTGACAACTGAAAAAAGTGTTATAATCAAAATAGTTGACGTTAATGACAACGCACCTGAGATAGAAGTGACATCATTTGCTAACGCAATCCCCGAGAATTCTAGACCCGGAACTACTGTAGCACTAATCAATGTTAATGACTTGGACTCTGGTCTCAATGGCAAAGTTCTGTCTTCTATAAGTGAGGGCGTCCCGTTCACTCTAACGCCGTCATTACAGGACAACATGTACTCTGTAGTCACCAAGTCACCACTAGATAGGGAGAAACAGTCTGAATATGATCTAACAATAGTAGCCAAAGACGCAGGGGAACCGTCCTTGTCATCTATAAAGACTATCCGCGTTGTTGTGTCAGATGTGAATGATAACAGTCCAGAGTTTTCACTGAGTCCCTATACTTTCTATGTCACGGAGAATAACGACCCAGGTGGCTCAGTATTTTCCGTCAGTGCCTCAGATCCTGACATAAATGAAAACGCTCTTATTTCATATCATATTATCAGAGACAGTGTCGAGGAGAACAAATGGGCGTCTTTTCTAAACATAAATTCTGAAAATGGGAACATATTGGCGCTAAAAAGCTTTGACTTTGAAACTTTAAAAACATTCCAATTCCAAGTTTTAGCTACAGATTCTGGAACTCCGTCACAAAACAGCAACGTCACAATAAACGTGTTCATTCTGGATCAGAACGACAACGCTCCAGTGATCTTGTATCCAGCCAACCCTAACGGTTCTGCTGAAGGTGTGGAGGAGGTTCCCCGCAATGTGAACGCAGGCCATTTGGTGACTAAAGTGAGAGCCTATGACGCTGATATAGGATATAACGGCTGGTTATTATTTTCACTGCAGGAAGTTACTGACCACAGCCTCTTTGCTTTGGACCGCTATACAGGACAGATACGGACACTTCGGTCATTCACAGAGACAGACGAGGCTGAGCATAAACTGGTCATTCTTGTAAAAGACAATGGAAACATTTCACTTTCGGCAACAGCTACTCTGATTATCAACGTTGTGGAGCCCAAAGAGGCTTTTGCAGCTTCTGATGTTAAAAGTTCAGTAAAAGACGAGGAGGAGAACAGCGTTACATTTTATTTGATCATTACTTTGGGGTCCGTTTCAACGCTTTTTCTCATCAGTATCATCGTGTTGATTGTAATGCAGTGCTCCAAACCCACAGACTATTCCTCCAAGTATTTACAAGATGTGAATAACGACGGGACACTGTGCCACAGCATTCAGTACAGATCCGGAGACAAACGGTACATGTTAGTTGGACCCAGAATGAGTATAGGTTCTACTATTGTCCCGGGAAGCAATGGGAATACTCTAGTTCTACCTGAACCCAGGAGGAGAGCTTCTGGAGAGGTAAGAAGTTAAATCTGATTCTAAATATGAACCGTTTGCTGGTGCTCTCCTTGAGCTTGGAAATTGTATATGTTATTATTTCATAGTGTATATATGTGTCAAATGACTCATTGTGGTCATTAAAGAGCCCATGGCTCTTATCATAAGAGTACTAACCCCGGTGTGGCGGCTAAACTTCCAATATGGCCCTTATACCATAATGGTCACCTAATCATCCCCAGCTTCCAATTGGCTTATTCATCCCCCCTCCTCTCCCCTGTAACTATTCCCCAGGCCGTTGCTGCCAATGAGAATGTGTTCTCAGTCAACTTACCTGGTAAAATAAACATATATATATTTTTTATGGCAACATGATATCACAGGAACACGTCATCCTGGAACGTTTTTAATAAAAAGGTAAATGTTTTTCTCAATACAATGCAGTCAATGTAAAATATGAGGTTCACAGGGTTGATGTTTATCTCATTACATCTCAACTGCAAGATCGTTGTGTACAATTGAGGTAAAAAATGCTTTTGGATCAATTGACTTGAAATTTCATATGCTGGGTCATGACAGTCCCCCAGACCTGACTGCCCTCGACCAGCACAAAAACATTCTGTGGCGGACTGCAATAGCATCGAATAGTCCCCGTGATATGCAACTGTTCAGGGAAGTCAGGAACCAATACACACAGTCAGTCAGGAAAGCTAAGGCCAGCTTCTTTAGGCAGAAGTTTGCATCCTGTAGCTCCAACTCCAAAAAGTTCTGGGACACTGTGAAGTCCATAGAATAGAAGAGCACCTCCTCCCAGCTGCCCACTGCACTGAGGCTAGGTAACACGGTCACCACCGATAAATCCATGATTATCGACTTCAATAAGCATTTCTCAACGGCTGGCCATGCCTTCCGTCTGGCTACTCCAACCTCGGCCAACAGCTCCACCCCCCCCACAGCTCCTTGCCCAAGCCTCTCCAGGTTCTCCTTTACCCAAATCCAGATAGCAGATGTTCTGAAAGAGCTCCAAAACCTGGACCCATACAAAACATCTTCAATCGAAAATCAAATCAAGAGTCGGCTTTCTATTCCGCAACAAAGCCTCCTTCACTCACGCCGCCAAGCTTACCCTAGTAAAACTGACTATCCTACCAATCCTCGACTTCGGCGATGTCATCTACAAAATGGCTTCCAACACTCTACTTAGCAAACTGGATGCAGTCTATCACAGTGCCATCCGTTTTGTCACTAAAGCACCTTATACCACCCACCACTGCGACTTGTATGCTCTAGTCGGCTGGCCCTCGCTACATATTTGTCGCCAGACCCACTGGCTCCAGGTCATCTACAAGTCCATGCTAGGTAAAGCTCTGCCTTATCTCAGTTCACTGGTCACGATGGCAACACCCATCCGTAGCACGCGCTCCAGCAGGTGTATCTCATTGATCATCCCTAAAGCCAACACCTCATTTGGCCGCCTTTCGTTCCAGTACTCTGCTGCCTGTGACTGGAACGAATTGCCAAAATCGCTGAAGTTGGAGACTTCACCAACTTCAAACATCAGCTATCTGAGCAGCTCGCTGCAGCTGTACATAGTCTATTGGTAAATAGCCCACCCATCTTCACCTACCTCATCCCCATACTGTTTTATTTATTTACTTTTCTGCTCTTTTGCACACCAATATCTCTACCTGTATATGACCATCTGATCATTTATCACTCCAGTGTTAATCTGCAAAATTGTAATTATTCGCCTCCCTCCTCATGCCTTTTGCACACATTGTATATAGACTCCCCCTTTTTTTCTACTGTGTTATTGACTTGTATATTGTTTACTCCATGTGTAACTCTGTGTTGTCTGTTCACACTGCTATGCTTTATCTTGGCCAGGTCGCAGATGCAAATGAGAACTTGTTCTCAACTAGCCTACCTGGTTAAATAAAGGTGAAATAATAATATATTTTTTTTTTTGTAAGTAGAGGATGCCTGGATATTTAAAAAAAATGCCTTCCTAACCATCTTAAATAAACATGCCCCATTCAAGAAATTTAGAACCAGGAACATATATAGCCCTTGGTTCTCCCCAGACCTGACTGCCCTTAACCAACACAAAAACATCCTATGGCGCTCTGCATTAGCATCGAACAGCCCCCGTGATATGCAGCTGTTCAGGGAAGCTAGAAACCATTATACACAGGCAGTTAGAAAAGCCAAGGCTAGCTTTTTCAAGCAGAAATTTGCTTCCTGCAACACTAACTCAAAAAAAGTTCTGGGACACTGTAAAGTCCATGGAGAATAAGAACACCTCCTCCCAGCTGCCCACTGCATGGAAGATAGGAAACACTGTCACCACTGATAAATCCACCATAATTGAGAATTTCAACAAGCATTTTTCTACGGCTGGCCATGCTTTCCACCTGGCTACTCCTACCCCGGTCAACAGCACTGCACCCCCAACAGCAACTCGCCCAAGCCTTCCCCATTTCTCCTTCTCCCAAATCTATGTTCTGATAGAGCTACAAAATCTGGACCCCTACAAATCAGCCGGGCTAGACAATCTGGACCCTTTCTAAAATTATCTGCCGAAATTGTTGCCACCCCTATTACTAGCCTGTTCAACCTCTCTTTTGTGTCGTCTGAGATTCCCAAAGATTGGAAAGCAGCTGCGGTCATCCCCCTCTTCAAAGGGGGGGACACTCTTGACCCAAACTGCTACAGACCTATATCTATCCTACCATGCCTTTCTAATGTCTTTGAAAGCCAAGTCAACAAACAGATTACCGATCATTTCGAATCTCACCATACCTTCTCTGCTATGCAATCTGGTTTCAGAGCTGGTCATGGGTGCACCTCAGCCACGCTCAAGGTCCTAAACGATATCTTAACCGCCATCAATAAGAAACATTACTGTGCAGCCGTATTCATTGATCTGGCCAAGGCTTTCGACTCTGTCAATCACCACATCATCATCGGCAGACTCGACAGCCTTGGTTTGTCAAATGATTGCCTCGCCTGGTTCACCAACTACTTCTCTGATAGAGTTCAGTGTGTCAAATCGGAGGGTCTGCTGTCCGGACCACTGGCAGTCTCTATGGGGGTGCCACAGGGTTCAATTCTTGGACCGACTCTCTTCTCTGTATACATCAATGAGGTCGCTCTTGCTGCTGGTGAGTCTCTGATCCACCTCTATGCAGACGACGCCATTCTGTATACTTCTGGCCTACTGCTGCCAAACATACCCTTGTAAAACTGACCATCCTACCAATCCTCGACTTTGGCGGTCATTTACAAAATAGCCTCCAATACCCTACTCAATAAATTGGATGCAGTCTATCACAGTGCAATCCGTTTTGTCACCAAAGCCCCATATACTACCCACCATTGCGACCTGTACGCTCTCGTTGGCTGGCCCTCGCTTCATACTTGTCGCCAAACCCACTGGCTCCATGTCATCTACAAGACCCTGCTAGGTATCTCAGCTTGCTGGTCACCATAGCATCTCCCACCTGTAGCACACGCTCCAGCAGGTATATCTCTCTAGTCACCCCCAAAACCAATTCTTTCTTTGGCCGGCTCTCCTTCCAGTTCTCTGCTGCCAATGACTAGAACGAACTACAAAAATCACTGAAACTGGAAACACTTATCTCCCTCACTAGCTTTAAGCACCAACTGTCAGAGCAGCTCACAGATTACTGCACCTGTACATAGCCCACCTATAATTCAGCCCAAACAACTACCTCTTTCCCAACTGTATTTAATTAATTAATTTATTTTGCTCCTTTGCACCCCATTATTTTTATTTCTACATTGCACATTCTTCCATTGCAAAACTACCATTCCAGTGTTTTACTTGCTATATTGTATTTACTTTGCCACCATGGCCTTTTTTGCCTTTACCTCCCTTCTCACCTCATTTGCTCACATTGTATATAGACTTGTTTATACTGTATTATTGACTGTATGTTTGTTTTACTCCATGTGTAACTCTGTGTCGTTGTATCTGTCGAACTGCTTTGCTTTATCTTGGCCAGGTCGCAATTGTAAATGAGAACTTGTTCTCAACTTGCCATCTGGTTAAAGAATCTTTTCCTATTGACGGCAATGTACTGAGAAACACGTCAACCCTGTGACACATCCTTTCCCATTGACTGCAATGTATTGAGAAAAACTTCAGCTGCCCTGACGGTTGACCTTTTTGTAAAAACGTGCCAGGATTATGTTTTCAGGCTGATAGTGGGCGGCAAATGTTATGTTGTCGATTAAGAGGGTTGTCCTAGAGCCCAATATAGAGAGAGTTAGGCCAATACGATTGAACGTTCCGAGAGCGCCACTTTCTCCTCCATAGATGTGGTAAAGGACTCTATGGAATGCAGACCTTTCCATTGACCAGATTGGCACACATTCAACAAATCTGATCTAACAAAGTAGATATTCCTCAAATCCATTATGATTGATGTGTTGTAACAGGCCCACAATGTGGTTACTTAAGTCTGATATGGATATATTTGGCTGTTTTCACTGCACAACATTTATATGTTGTCCCTTTTCAGGTTTAGAAGAAGTGACATGCTAACTACTGTTTGTATAAGTTGGTGAGCATGGCAATTCCCCAAACGTTTCCATTATAACGACATGGTTAGAGTTTCTGATATTTATTAATAGACAAGGGGCCGGCAATTTTTATTTTATTTTTTATTTTACCTTTATTTTACTAGGCAAGTCAGTTAAGAACAAATTCTTATTTTCAATGACGGCCTAGGAACAGTGGGTTAACTGCCTGTTCAGGGGCAGAACGACAGATTTGTACCTTGTCAGCTCAGGGATTTGAAATTGCAACCTTCCGGTTACTAGTCCAACGCTCTAACCACTAGGCTACCCTGCCGCCCCTGCAAGAGGCAGGTCGAGGACAGGCAGAAGTTTGTAAACTAGGTCAGAGTCAGATGGGTACAGGACGGCAGGCAGGCTCAGGGTCAGGGCAGGCAGAATGGTATGGCAGGCGGGCTCAGGGTCAGGGCAGGCATAATGGTATGGCAGGTGGGCTCAGGGTCAGGGCAGGCAGAATGGTATGGCAGGTGGGCTCAGGGTCAGGGCAGGCAGAATGGTATGGCAGGCAGGCTCAAGGGCAGGGCAGGCAGAATGGTATGGCAGGCGGGCTCAGGGTCAGGGCAGGCAGAATGGTATGGCAGGCAGGCTCAAGGGCAGGGCAGGCAGAATGGTATGGCAGGCGGGCTCAGGGTCAGGGCAGGCAGAATGGTATGGCAGGTGGGCTCAGGGTCAGGGCAGGCAGAATGGTATGGCAGGTGAGCTCAGGGTCAGGGCAGGCAGAATGGTATGGCAGGCAGGCTCAAGGGCAGGGCAGGCAGAATGGTATGGCAGGTGGGCTCAGGGTCAGGGCAGGCAGAATGGTATGGCAGGTGGGCTCAGGGTCAGGGCAGGCAGAATGGTATGGCAGGCAGGCTCAAGGGCAGGGCAGGCAGAATGGTATGGCAGGTGGGCTCAGGGTCAGGGCAGGCAGAATGGTATGGCAGGTGGGCTCAAGGGCAGGGCAGGCAGAATGGTATGGCAGGCGGGCTCAAGGGCAGGGCAGGCAGAATGGTATGGCAGGCGGGCTCAAGGGCAGGGCAGGCAGAATGGTATGGCAGGTGGGCTCAGGGTCAGGGCAGGCAGAATGGTATGGCAGGTGGGCTCAGGGTCAGGGCAGGCAGAATGGTATGGCAGGCAGGCTCAAGGGCAGGGCAGGCAGAATGGTATGGCAGGTGGGCTCAAGGTCAGGGCAGGCAGAATGGTATGGCAGGTGGGCTCAGGGTCAGGGCAGGCAGAATGGTATGGCAGGTGGGCTCAAGGGCAGGGCAGGCAGAATGGTATGGCAGGTGGGCTCAGGGTCAGGGCAGGCAGAATGGTATGGCAGGTGGGCTCAAGGGCAGGGCAGGCAGAATGGTATGGCAGGCGGGCTCAAGGGCAGGGCAGGCAGAATGGTATGGCAGGCGGGCTCAAGGGCAGGGCAGGCAGAATGGTATGGCAGGTGGGCTCAGGGTCAGGGCAGGCAGAATGGTATGGCAGGTGGGCTCAAGGGCAGGGCAGGCAGAATGGTATGGCAGGCGGGCTCAAGGGCAGGGCAGGCAGAATGGTATGGCAGGTGGGCTCAGGGTCAGGGCAGGCAGAATGGTATGGCAGGTGGGCTCAGGGTCAGGGCAGGCAGAATGGTATGGCAGGTGGGCTCAAGGGCAGGGCAGGCAGAATGGTATGGCAGGTGGGCTCAGGGTCAGGGCAGGCAGAATGGTATGGCAGGTGGGCTCAAGGGCAGGGCAGGCAGAATGGTATGGCAGGCGGGCTCAAGGGCAGGGCAAGCAGAATGGTATGGCAGGCGGGCTCAAGGGCAGGGCAGGCAGAATGGTATGGCAGGTGGGCTCAGGGTCAGGGCAGGCAGAATGGTATGGCAGGTGGGCTCAGGGTCAGGGCAGGCAGAATGGTATGGCAGGTGGGCTCAAGGGCAGGGCAGGCAGAATGGTATGGCAGGTGGGCTCAGGGTCAGGGCAGGCAGAATGGTATGGCAGGTGGGCTCAAGGGCAGGGCAGGCAGAATGGTATGGCAGGTGGGCTCAAGGGCAGGGCAGGCAGAATGGTATGGCAGGCGGGCTCAAGGGCAGGGCAGGCAGAATGGTATGGCAGGTGGGCTCAAGGGCAGGGCAGGCAGAATGGTATGGCAGGTGGGCTCAAGGGCAGGGCAGGCAGAATGGTATGGCAGGCGGGCTCAAGGGCAGGGCAGGCAGAATGGTATGGCAGGTGGGCTCAAGGGCAGGGCAGGCAGAATGGTATGGCAGGTGGGCTCAAGGGCAGGGCAGGCAGAATGGTATGGCAGGCGGGCTCAAGGGCAGGGCAGGCAGAATGGTATGGCAGGTGGGCTCAAGGGCAGGGCAGGCAGAATGGTATGGCAGGTGGGCTCAAGGGCAGGGCAGGCAGAATGGTATGGCAGGTGGGCTCAAGGGCAGGGCAGGCAGAATGGTATGGCAGGCGGGCTCAATGGCAGGGCAGGCAGAATGCTATGGCAGGTGGGCTCAGGGTCAGGGCAGGCAGAATGGTATGGCAGGCGGGCTCAAGGGCAGGGCAGGCAGAAT
Source organism: Oncorhynchus gorbuscha (assembly GCF_021184085.1). Classification (NCBI taxonomy): domain Eukaryota; kingdom Metazoa; phylum Chordata; class Actinopteri; order Salmoniformes; family Salmonidae; genus Oncorhynchus; species Oncorhynchus gorbuscha. The sequence continues at coordinate 63,586,329 of NC_060185.1, read as the reverse complement.
GGTATGGCAGGCAGGCTCAAGGGCAGGGCAGGCAGAATGGTATGGCAGGCAGGCTCAAGGGCAGGGCAGGCAGAATGGTATGGCAGGTGGGCTCAGGGTCAGGGCAGGCAGAAAAGGTCGGAACCGGGAGGACAAGAAAACGGGGACTAGAAAAACAGGAGTACGGAAAAACACGCAGGTAGGCTTGACGAGGCAAGACCAACTGGCACCAGACAAACAGAAACCACTGGTATAAAAAGACAGGGGATAATGGGAACAAATGGGAGACTCCTGGTGGGGGGTGGAGACAAGCACAAGACAGGTGAAACCGATCAGGGTGTGACATCCGTGGCAATTCCATTGTTTTGGTCGAGTTCAATTGACCTCTTTACAACATCGATTAACGTTGCTAAGTGATAATTGACACTTCCGCGCTGTGCTGTTTATTTCTGAATGTTTTCAAAACCTATGGAGATGTCTACTGAAAGCAGATATGCAATTTGTTGACACTACAACACAGTGAAAACTTGGATACACATTATCCAAGTTTTCAAATGCTAATTTAAAAAAAACATCTGTTAAATTCGCTGCATTGTTTTGCATGTTTACAGCGGGTCATTGCTACATCACCAACATTTTAAGAATAAAGTTCTGTATGGGCGCTAATATGGAGGCCGTTCTAGCATATGTGGGAACTCCTTCAAGACTGTTGTAAAAGCATTCAAGGTGAAGCTGATTGAGAGAATGCCAAGAGTGTGCAACGCGCTCATCAAGGCAGAGGGTGGCTACTTTGAAGAATCTAAAATGTAAAATATATTTTGATTTGTTTACCACTTTTTTGGTTACTACATGATTCCATTTATGTTATTTAATAGTTTTGATGTCTTCACTATTGTTCTACAATGTAGAAAATCGTCTAAATAAATAAAAACCCTTGAATGAGTAGGTGTTTTGACCAGTAGTGTTTATGGTTGTGGGTTAGCATATTAGATAAAACATGATTTCACAACATCACTCATGAAAGTTGCTAACCGGCTCATTTGCAGCCACAGCTTAACCCTCCTGTTGTGTTCGTTTCATGTTAATTCATTCTGTGTTCCAGGGCCAAAATTACCATCCTATTATTGCTGATTACAAATCCATAATAATACATATACTATTACCTAATGTGGTGTTCGATCTTTTTATCAATTTAAGTTCTTGTGAACATTACAAGGTTTGAACTTCTTTTTGCGATTTATGGCCTGGTCTGTAGGCCTCTTTCACCTGAGCTAATACAACTCATTTTTTAGAAGAAAAAAAAAGCATAATGTATGGATTATTTTGACTATAACAAATACTCAGATGAAACATATTGTACTATTTATCACAGACTACTTCGTGTCAAAGTTTAACAAGGTCTCTCTCCTCCTCACCAGTGTCATGATCAAGGATATGATCAAGAGCCTCACATACAGTATATCGTTTGGTCATTGTGCTGCCACAGAATGAATTGTGAGCAAGGCCTCAAAAAAAGCTTTATATACCAGAGCTGCGAGAAAAGTTCTATATATTATTGAAACATGTTGCGATTGTTTGTGTGAATGCCAACAGGTGTGGTTCCCATGGGGGAAAAATTATATTGAGGAAAGGTTCCCGTGGGGGTCGCCATGGAAGCCAAGAAGGGGAGTGAGGTGTGTGTGTGTGTGTGTGTGTGTGTGTGTGTGTGTGTGTGTGTGTGTGTGTGTGTGTGTGTGTGTGTGTGTGTGTGTGTGTGTGTGTGTGTGTGTGTGTGTGTGTGTGTGTGTGTGTGTGTGTGTGTGTGTGTGTGTGTGTGTGTGTGTGTGTGTGTGTGTGTGTGTGTGTGTGTGTGTGTGTGTGTGCTCAAACACACATGCATGTGGGGGTCTGGGAGAGGAAGTGTGTCCATCTGATGAATGGGCATGTGCCCATTACATTTCATTACATTCTAATGTATTTTTTTCCCGGGAACACCACAGGTTTACAAAAGTTAAATAAAACACCCAAAATGTTATGAAAATCATCCAAAATGTATTTTGTGTGTTCAGATGCCCCGCGTGGACAAAGTCATGGAACCTTATGACAATCGTATTAAATGAACTACATTTTTCAGAGAGAGAACTTGTAAATCGGTTCAAACCACTGGTCATAGTCCACTACAATAGTGCTGAAATGCTGTTGATTTCCACGCGATGTGTGTCTGGTGAAGGTCTGCCAAAAAGTGATGACATATACGCCCACATGCATGTCAAGTAGATATGCTCTTCATCTCTATAAATATATCTCAATATTTACTTCAGTCGGGGTGGGACGCTTTGTTACACATTCCAGTAAATGGTGTCCCAGGCTATGCATCATGGTTTGTCGACCTCTGCATTCCGACTTTCTTAATCCACACAACTATTTCAGTAAGGTTTTATGCGATTTGTATTTTTACTATATACCATGAATAAGCTTGAACGATAGTGCACTCTGAGATAGAATCGCATGGTGTCAGTACACAACTAGAATAACGCTCCGGGTAGACATCCTCTCGTCATACTTTTGAGTCCGCCCCCTTGTTGGTTTCGTATCTTATTCAGTCGCTGGATGAACACAGTCGTGAGCTTCCTGGGGAGAATAAGATTTAAATGATATATTCTGAAAACACTCTTGATAACGAGTTTTGGTCCTATCCGAATATAATGGATAGACAACTGTCACCATGAAGGAATAGTGGAAGTGCTGTGGATTATTGTTATTTAACTTGAAAACATGGAACAAAGAGGATGCGGGGCATGGCTGGAGGGACGGCAGTGGGTTGTGTTCATGGTTGCTTTGGTTCTCTTTTGGAGCGGAGCTTCTGCTCAGATAAGATACTCCATCTCTGAAGAGCTTAAGGAAGGAACCGTCGTTGGGAATGTAGCTAAGGATTTGGGTATAGAGCAAAGCACATTGAAGGAAAGGGGATTTCGAATCGTATCTGGCTCGACTGATCCCCTTTTCCAGGTAAACCAGAATGACGGCATCTTGTATATGAACCGAAAAATAGACAGAGAGGAGGTGTGTGAACGGAGCAGCGTGTGTTTAATCAACCTGAAAACCGTTCTAGAGAACCCGCTGGAGATTCATTATGTCGCGGTGGAGGTGTTAGATGTTAACGACCATTCTCCCATCTTTCCCGAAAAAGAGAAAAGGTTAGAGATTTCAGAATCTGCGGTACCTGGGGCGAGATTTCAGCTTAATGCTGCTCATGATCGAGATGGAGGCATTTACTCTATTCAACAGTATAAACTCAGCCCCAATGATCATTTCCGTTTGGAAGTTAAAAATCGAGGCGAGGACCGCAAAACCCCTACTTTGATTTTACAGAAGGCGTTAGATAGAGAGGCCATACGGAGCCATAGATTATTTCTCACTGCTATTGATGGAGGTAAACCTCCTAGATCTGGAGACATGAGAATAACTGTAGATGTATTAGACGTAAACGATAACACCCCTGTCTTTACTAAGGAGGTATACTCTGTAACGCTGAATGAAAATGCCCCTTTGGGCACAACAGTCATACAGATGAACGCGACTGATTTGGACGAAGGTTCAAATGGCGAAATAATGTATTCTTTCGCCAACGACGTGGGCGGTAGAGTACGGAAACGTTTTGATTTAGACTGCATTACCGGGGAAATAATTGTAAAGGGTGTTATTAATTTCGAGGAAAATAACAGCTTTGAGATTGATATTCAGGCATCAGACAAGGGTACAGCTCCTTTGACAACTGACAAAACTATTATTATCAATGTAATTGACGTTAATGACAATGCACCGGAGATTGAAGTGACATCTTTCTCTAACGCAATCCCCGAGGATTCCAAACCCGGAACTACTGTAGCACTGATCAGTGTTAATGATTTGGACTCTGGTCTCAATGGCAAAGTTCTTTGCTCGCTACTTGAAGATGTACCTTTCAAACTAATTCCCTATTTACAAGATAACATGTATTCTGTAGTCACCAAGTCACCACTAGATAGGGAGAAAGAGACTGAATATGATCTAACAATAGTAGCCAAAGACGCAGGGGAACCGTCCTTGTCATCTATAAAGACTATCAGCGTTGTTGTATCAGATGTGAATGACAACAGTCCAGAGTTTTCACTGAGTCCCTATGCGTTCTATGTCACTGAGAATAACATCCCAGGCGCCTCAGTATTTTCTGTGAGTGCGTCAGATCCAGACATGAATGAAAACGCACTTATTTCATATCATATATTGAGAGATGGTGGCGAGGAAAACAAATGGACATCCTTTCTCAACATAAATTCTGAAAATGGGAACATATTGGCGCTAAAAAGTTTTGACTTTGAAACTTTAAAAACATTCAATTTCCAAGTTGTAGCTACAGACTCTGGAACTCCGTCACAAAGCACCAACGTCACAGTGAATGTGTTCATTCTGGATCAGAACGACAACGCTCCAGTGATCTTGAATCCAGTCAGCGCTAACGGTTCTGCTGAAGGTGTGGAGGAGATTCCCCGCAATGTGAACGCAGGCCATTTGGTGACTAAAGTGAGAGCCTATGACGCTGATATAGGATATAACGGCTGGTTATTATTTTCACTGCAGGAAGTTACTGACCACAGTCTCTTTGCTTTGGACCGCTATACGGGTCAGATAAGGACACTTCGGTCATTCACAGAGACAGACGAGGCTGCGCATAAACTGGTCATACTGGTAAAAGACAATGGGAACGTTTCACTGTCAGCAACAGCTACTGTGATTATCAACGTCGTGGAGCCCAAAGAGGCTTTTGCAGCTTCTGATACTAAAAGTTCAGTAAAAGATGACGAGGAGGAGAACAGCGTTACATTTTATTTGATCATTACTTTGGGGTCAGTTTCAACGCTTTTTCTCATCAGCATCATTGTGTTGATTGTAATGCAGTGCTCAAAACCCACAGACTATTCCTCAAAGTATTTACAAGATGTGAATAACGACGGGACACTGTGCCACAGCATCCAGTACAGATCCGGAGACAAACGGTACATGTTAGTTGGACCCAGAATGAGTATAGGTTCTACCATAGTCCCGGGCAGCAATGGGAATACTCTAGTTCTACCTGAACACAGGAGGAGAGCTTCTGGAGAGGTAAGAAGTTGAAAACTAACATTTCATTTTTAATTCTCCTCTACCCAGTGTTGACAATGCACGGGGTCTTGTGCTGATAGTGTACAGTATGTGTTACAGAGTTAAGCACGTAACGTAAGCTCACTCCACAGCTAGCTTGAAATGTTCCTTACAGAGCCATCCAATTGGTACAGTAACCCGTTGGAACGTTGTTAATAAGATTTGTCACGTGTGTTGCGAAGCAGAGGACCACTGGTTCGAACACAGTATGAGCAGTCGAAAGCTAGAGGAAACTAATTTGTTAGCAGCATGCTGGCCCCGTTACATCCTACTGGGCACGAACGTTAATTCAAATTCTATTCCACTTCGGTTCAACGTAATGCCATTGCATATATGTGGATTCAACGAGTGGGATAAGCTTGAGTTCTAAAATTATTTGGACTATTCATATTGCTTTTGGAAGTATTTCAGGTAATTGTTTTAATTTACCAAAATGGTAGTGTGAATTTGTAAATTATGTTTTTGGCAGTAAGAGATTTGTTGGCTGTCATATGATCTCACACCAGAAGTAGCAGGCTCATATACCAGCGCATTAGCCTGCCACTCCCAGCTGGTCGCTTTCCACGATAGTGGTGCTGAAATGTTTTGCTGTTCAACACCCTTTTGCCCTTGCGTATTTTTGCCAAAAAGGAATAACATACAAACGCAAGTGAAGTAGCTATCCTCTTTAAAAAAAAATCTTCCTTTTTCCTTGTGGGACACTTGTTGCATTCATGAGGAACGTTTTAGTTGCTCTTCTGAAGATATGGTTTGTCATGATTATCCTGATTTTATTTACCCATGCATCTGTTGCAGTGACCTATTCTCTGATATGTGTCATGTGTCAAGACAACATTCAATATTGAAAAAGGAAACATAAATACACTTGAACGATAGTGCAATGTGAGGGAGAGTCGCATGGTGTCAGTACCCAACTATAAAAATGCTACTTACAGATATGATTTTCATGCTTTTCAGTCCTCCCCCTTGCTGGGTTCGTTGCTTGTTCAATCGCTCTGCGAGGAGCAGTCATGCAGCATCGAGGAGAGAATAATATCTAAAATTGACATTCTTAAAACACTATTGGATAATGAGCAGTGATCCTACTCGGAATGTAATGATAGAAATGGCTTATCAATAGAGGATTAACGGAAGTGGTGTGGATTATTGTTATTTATCTTCAAAACATGGAACAAAGAGGATGCGGGGCATGGCTGGAGGGACGGCAGTGGGTTGTGTTCATGGTTGCTTTGCTTCTCTTTTGGAGCGGAGCTTCTGCTCAGATAAGATACTCCATCTCTGAAGAGCTTAAGGAAGGAACTGTAGTGGGGAATGTAGCTAAGGATTTGGGAATAGATCTGAGCACCTTGAAGGATAGGGGATTTCGAATCGTGTCTGGCTCGACCGAGCCCCTTTTCCAGGTAAATCAGAATAATGGCATCTTATATGTGAATCGAAAAATAGACCGAGAGGAGGTGTGTGAACGGAGCAGCGTGTGTTTAATCAACCTGAAAACCGTTCTAGAGAACCCGCTGGAGATCCATTATGTCTCGGTGGAGGTGTTAGACGTTAACGACCATTCTCCCAGCTTTCCCGACACAGAGAAACGATTAGAGATTTCAGAGTCCGTGTTACCAGGCGTGAGATTTCAGCTACAAGCTGCACTCGATCCAGATAGCGGGCAATACTCTGTTCAACAATATAAACTCAGTCATAATGAGCATTTTCGCCTGGAAGTTAAGGACCGAGGCAAGGATGCGAAAACTCCTGTTTTGAATCTACTGAAGCCGCTAGATAGAGAGACAACAGGGAGCCATAGATTACTACTTACTGCCATTGATGGCGGAAAACCTCCAAGGTCTGGGACTATAGAAATAATTGTGGACGTTTTAGATGTAAATGATAATATGCCTGTTTTCACTAAAGAGTCATACACTGTAAAACTGAACGAAAATTCTCCAATTGGCTCAAATGTTGTACAGGTAAATGCTACTGATTTAGACGAAGGTTCAAATGGTGAGATAGTTTACTCCTTCGGTAATAATGTGAATAGGAAATTACGTGAGCTTTTCGATGTGAATATCAATACCGGTGAAATAACTGTAACAGGAGGGATCGATTTTGAGATAGAAGACAGCTATGACATTGATATTCAGGCATCTGATAAGGGACCTGCTCCTTTTAAAACGGACAAAAGTGTCATTGTAAATATTGTTGACCTGAACGACAACGCGCCTGAGATAGAGGTGACATCATTTTCTAACGCAATCCCCGAAGATTCTAGACCCGGAACCACAGTCGCGCTAATCAGTGTACATGACTTGGACTCTGGTCTCAATGGAAAAGTTACGTGTTCTATAAGTGAGGGCGTCCCATTCACTCTAACGCCGTCATTACAGGACAACATGTACTCTGTAGTCACCAAGTCACCACTAGATAGGGAGAAACAGTCTGAATATGATCTAACAATAGTAGCCAAAGACGCAGGACAGCCTTCCTTGTCATCTATAAAGACTATCCGCGTTGTTGTATCAGATGTGAATGATAACAGTCCAGAGTTTTCACTGAGTCCCTATACTTTCTATGTCACGGAGAATAACGACCCAGGAGGCTCAGTATTTTCCGTCAGTGCGTCAGATCCTGACATAAATGAAAACGCTCTTATTTCATATCATATTATCAGAGACAGTGGCGACGAGAACAAATGGGCGTCTTTTCTAAACATAAATTCTGAAAATGGAAACATATTGGCGCTAAAAAGTTTTGACTTTGAAACTTTAAAAACATTCAATTTCCAAGTTGTAGCTACAGACTCTGGAACTCCGTCACAAAGCAGCAACGTCACAGTCAACGTGTACATTCTGGATCAGAACGACAATACTCCAGTGATCTTGTATCCAGCCAGCCCTAACGGTTCTGCTGAAGGTGTGGAGGAGATTCCCCGCAATGTGAACGCAGGCCATTTGGTGACTAAAGTGAGAGCCTATGACGCTGATATAGGATATAACGGCTGGTTATTATTTTCACTGCAGGAAGTTACTGACCACAGTCTCTTTGCTTTGGACCGCTATACAGGACAGATACGGACACTTCGGTCATTCACAGAGACAGACGAGGCTGAGCATAAACTGGTCATACTGGTAAAAGACAATGGAAACGTTTCACTGTCAGCAACAGCTACTGTGATTATCAACGTTGTGGAGCCCAAAGAGGCTTTTGCAGCTTCTGATGTGAAAAGTTCAGTAAAAGACGAGGAGGAGAACAGCGTTACATTTTATTTGATCATTACTTTGGGGTCAGTTTCAACGCTTTTTCTCATCAGTATCATCGTGTTGATTGTAATGCAGTGCTCCAAACCCACAGACTATTCCTCCAAGTATTTACAAGATGCGAATTACGACGGGACACTGTGCCACAGCATCCAGTACAGATCCGGAGACAATCGGTACATGTTAGTTGGACCCAGAATGAGTATAGGTTCTACTATAGTCCCGGGTAGCAATGGGAATACTCTAGTTCTACCTGACCATAGGAGGATAGCTTCTGGAGAGGTAAGAAATTGAAAAATACCCCGTATCCCACAAATGTTTTGTGCCAAGCATTGACCAATGACATTAACATGAACATTTCAGGCCAATACTTAATTGACCAAAATGATCCTGTGAGTGTGTCAAGAATGTTGTGTTTTAGTTAGAGGGTTGTATGCAATAACCTTATCTCCCACCTGAACTAATTCACAGCCTCTTCGGGATGGTCGCTGTCCATGGTAGTGGTGCTAAAACGTTGCGCATTGTACAGTATATTTGCCATAAAGCGATGAAGTCATAATCTCACGTAAAGTTAACGCATCACCCAAAAGCTTTCATCTTACTTTGTATGAACCTTTCTCGATGGTATATACTTGTGGACACTTGTTGCATTCTTGAATAATTATTTATGTATTGTAAATACCATTATGATTTGATTCCAAGGGTATCCATGTTTCCCATAGCCATACAACGTTGGAGTAACGTTTTCTCTCGTATGTAATTGTGTCAAGATAGAGTTCAACATAGGAGAAATACAATTTCAAGTTTTAAACGATAGTGTAATTTGAAGTGGAATCACATGGTGTCAGTAACCACCTAGAGTAATATCCCTGGTAGATATCTTCTCGTCATAGTTTGAACACTCCCCTTTGCTGGTTTTGGTAGCTTATTCAGTCGCTGGAGGATACAGTCGTCCAGCATCGTGGACAGAATAAGACCTGAAATGTACATGAATAAAACTAGTGTTAGCTTTCTAGTTTTGGTATTCGGCTGATATAATGGATAGACAAGGGTAACCAATGGAGGAATAGTGGACGTGTTGTGGATTATTGTTATTTATCTACAAAACATGGAACAAAGAGGATGCGGGGCATGGCTGGAGCGACGGCAGTGGGTCGCCATCATGGTTGCTTTGGTTCTCTTTTGGAGCGGGGCTTCTGCTCAAATAAGATACTCCGCCTCAGAAGAGCTCAAGGAAGGAACTGTCGTGGGGAATGTAGCTAAGGATTTGGGAATAGATCTGAGTACCTTGACTGAAAGGGGATTTCGAATCGTTTCTGGTTCCACCGAGCCCCTTTTCCAGGTAAACCAGAATGACGGCATCTTGTATGTGAATCGAAAAATAGACCGAGAGGAGGTGTGCGAACGGAGAAGCGTTTGTTTGATCAACCTGAAAACCGTTCTAGAGAACCCGCTGGAGATCCATTATGTCTCGGTGGAGGTGTTAGATGTGAACGACCATTCTCCCAGCTTTCCAGAGAAAGAGAAGCGGTTAGATATTTCAGAGTCCGTGTTACCGGGGGCGAGATTTCAGCTACTAGCTGCGCATGACCCTGATGGAGGTCCATTCTCCGTTCAACAATATAAACTTAGTCACAATGATCATTTCCGTGTTGAGGTGAAAGACCGAGGTGAAGATGGCAAAATGCCGTTTTTGGTTTTACAGAAGCCACTAGATAGAGAAGCTGTAAGAAGCCATAAACTCCTCCTCACTGCTATTGATGGTGGAAAACCACCAAGATCTGGAACAATTGAAATAACTGTAGATGTATTGGATGTTAATGACAACACACCTCTATTCACTAAAGATGTGTACTCTGTCATGTTAAATGAAAACTCTCCCTTAGGCACAACGGTTATTCAGGTAAACGCCACCGATCTAGATGGTGGTGTAAACGGGGATATAATTTACTCATTTGGCAATGATGTGAAGAGCAAGCTGAAGAAACTTTTTGATTTAGACACCTTAACGGGCGAAATAACTGTTAAAGGACCAATCAATTTTGAGGAAAAAGATAGCTATCTGATTGATATACAGGCATCAGATCAAGGACCCGTTCCCCTGACAACAGAGAAAAGTGTATTAGTAAAGATAATTGATGTCAACGACAACGCGCCTGAGATCGAAATTACATCGTTTTCTAACGCAATCGCTGAGGATTCTAGACCCGGAACCACTGTAGCTCTAATTAGTGTAAATGATTTAGACTCTGGTCTCAATGGGAAAGTTATCTGTTCTATAACTGAGGACGTCCCTTTCAATCTAATGCCGTCTTTACAGGACAACATGTACTCGGTAGTCACCAAGTCACCGCTGGATAGAGAGAAACAGGCTCATTATGACGTCACAATAGTTGCCAAAGACGCAGGGGAACCGTCCTTGTCATCTATAAAGACTGTCAGCGTTGTTGTGTCAGATGTGAATGATAACAGTCCAGAGTTTTCACTGAGCCCCTATAATTTCTATGTCAGTGAAAATAACTACCCAGGCGCCTCAATATTTTCCGTGAGTGCCTTAGATCATGACATAAATGAAAATGCTCTTATTTCATATCATATTCTGAGAGACAGTGGTGAGGGGAACAATTGGGCATCATTTCTTAATATTAATTCTGAAACTGGGAACATTTTGGCGCTAAAAAGCTTTGACTTTGAAACGTTAAAAACATTCCATTTCCAAGTTGTAGCTACAGACTCCGGAACTCCGTCACAAAGCAGCAACGTCACAATAAACGTGTACATTCTGGATCAGAACGACAACGCTCCAGTGATCTTGTATCCAGTCAGCACTAACGGTTCCGCTGAAGGTGTGGAGGAGATTCCCCGCAATGTGAAGGCAGGCCATTTGGTGACTAAAGTGAGAGCCTATGACGCTGATATAGGATACAACGGCTGGTTATTATTTTCACTGCAGGAAGTTACTGACCACAGTCTCTTTGCTTTGGACCGCTATACAGGACAGATACGGACACTTCGGTCATTCACAGAGACAGACGAGGCTGAGCATAAACTGGTCATACTGGTAAAAGACAATGGGAACGTTTCACTGTCAGCAACAGCTACTGTTATTATCAACGTTGTGGAGCCCAAAGAGGCTTTTGCAGCTTCTGATGTGAAAAGTTCAGTAAAAGACGAGGAGGAGAACAGCGTTACATTTTATTTGATCATTACTTTGGGGTCAGTTTCAACACTTTTTCTCATCAGCATCATCGTGTTGATTGTAATGCAGTGCTCAAAACCCACAGACTATTCCTCCAAGTATTTACAAGATGTGAATAACGACGGGACACTGTGCCACAGCATCCAGTACAGATCCGGAGACAAACGGTACATGTTAGTTGGACCCAGAATGAGTATAGGTTCTACCATAGTCCCGGGCAGCAATGGAAATACTCTTGTGTTACCCGAACATAGGAGCAGAACTTCTGGAGAGGTAAGACAGTAAATACGTTTCTATAATTACCGACCATTTTCTCATAGTGTTCCCGAGCTTGTAAATTGTCTTGATTATAATTGCATAGTGTAGGCCTATCAAGTAGTCAGATGGTTATTGGATGTATAAGACTATGCCTCAACTTCGTTCATGGAAGTACCTTTACAGTTCATTCGCATCCACTGCTCTCGGGCCTGGTCGCTGTCAATGACAGTGGTGCTGAAACGCTGTGCAATTCAACGCGCTGTTTGCCAGGTGAAGGTTGGCCTCTTTCATTGTATACATCTTTCTCAACACTATGTCCAATTGGACACTCGTTGCATACTTGAGTGTTGTTTTATGTTCTCATAAACAGGCGTTTTCCATAATGGTTTGTGATGTCTAGCCTAACCTCGTCCCCAGGCTATTACGCATTTCGTCGGAGGGTTCTGGGAATGAGATTACGTGTATCCTGACTTTCTATATTCATACAAGTGATGCTGTAAGCTAACGTTTCCTCCGATACGTCCAAATACCCGTAATACGATTGAATTACAGTGTAATGTGAGGTTGAATCGCATGGTGTCAGTACCCAACTAGAATAAAGCTCCTGGTAGAGTTCCTCTCGTCATACTTGTGAGTCCGCCCTTTTGCAGGTTTGGTGGCTTTTATTCAGTCGCTGGAGAAATACAGTTGTGCATCATCGTGAAGCGAATAAGATATAACATTGACATTATTAAACCACTATCGAATAATGAGTATGAATCATATTCTGGATGTAATGGATAGACAACAGTCACCAATGAAGAAATAGTGGAAGGGGCTGTAGATTTTTGCTATTTATCTTGAAAACATGGAACAAAGAGGATGCTGGGCATGGCTGGAGCGACGGCAGTGGGTCACCTACGTGGTTGCTTTGGTTCTCTTTTGGAGCGGAGCTTCTGCTCAGATAAGATACTCCATCTCTGAAGAGCTTAAGGAAGGAACTGTAGTGGGGAATATAGCTAAGGATTTGGGAATAGAACTGAGCACGTTGAAAGAAAGGGGATTTCGAATCGTGTCTGGCTCGACCGAGCCCTTTTTCCAGGTAAATCAGAATAATGGCATCTTGTATGTGAATCGAAAAATAGACCGAGAGGAGGTGTGTGAACGGAGCAGCGTGTGTTTAATCAACCTGAAAACCGTTCTAGAGAACCCGCTGGAGATCCATTATGTAGCGGTGGAGGTGTTAGATGTTAACGACCATTCTCCCAGCTTTTCAGAGAAAGAGAAACGGTTAGAGATTTCAGAATCTGCATTACCGGGAGCACGATTTCAGTTACAAGCAGCGCGCGACTCAGATAGTGGCCAATTCTCCGTTCAACAATATAAACTCAGTGACAATGACCATTTTCGTATAGAAGTTAAAGATAGAGGTGAAGACCGTAAAATACCGTTTTTAATTTTACTGAAGCAGTTAGACAGGGAAGTTACTAAGAACCATGTGTTATTATTTGCAGCCTTGGATGGAGGAAAACCAGTGAGGTCTGGCACCAGCGAAATAAAGATTGAGGTATTGGATGTTAATGACAATTCCCCCATTTTTACTAAAGACGTATACTCTGTAAGGCTTAGTGAAAATGTTCCTGTCGGTGCAACTGTCATTCAGGTAAACGCAACCGATTTAGACGAAGGTGCAAACGGTGAAGTTAGATATTCATTTGGTAATGAAGTAGATAGAAAGGTACGGGAGCTTTTTATTTTGGATTCGATTACTGGTGAAATAACAGTCAAAAATGTGATAGATTATGAGGAAAATAATATATATGAGATTGATATACAAGCATCAGACCAAGGACTTGCTCCCCTCACAACCGACAAAAGCGTCATAGTAAAGATTGTTGACGTCAACGACAATGCGCCTGAGATTGAGGTGACATCCTTTTCGAATGCAATACCCGAGGACTCTAAACCCGGAACCACAGTCGCACTAATCAGTGTTAATGATTTGGACTCTGGTCTCAATGGGAAAGTTATTTGCTCAGTACTTGAAGATTTACCTTTCAAACTAATGTCGTCTTTACAAGATAACATGTATTCTGTTATCACAAAGTCGCCACTGGATAGAGAGAAACAATCTGAATATGATTTAACAATTGTTGCCAAAGACGAAGGCCAGCCTTCCTTGTCATCTATAAAGACTATCAGCATTGTTGTATCAGATGTAAATGATAACAGTCCAGAGTTTTTACTGAGTCCCTATATTGTTTATGTCACTGAAAATAACGACCCAGGAGGCTCAGTATTTTCCGTCAGTGCCTCAGATCCTGACATAAATGAAAACGCTCTTATTTCATATCATATTCTGAGAGACAGTGGTGAGGGGAACAAATGGGCATCTTTTCTTAGTATTAATTCTGAAAATGGGAATATATTGGCGCTAAAAAGCTTTGACTTTGAAACTTTAAAAACATTCAATTTCCAAGTTGTAGCTACAGACTCTGGAACTCCGTCACAAAGCAGCAACGTCACAGTCAACGTGTACATTCTGGATCAGAACGACAACGCTCCAGTGATCTTGTATCCAGTCAGCGCTAACGGTTCCGCTGAAGGTGTGGAGGAGATTCCCCGCAATGTGAACGCAGGCCATTTGGTGACTAAAGTAAGAGCCTATGACGCTGATATAGGATACAACGGCTGGTTATTATTTTCACTGCAGGAAGTTACTGACCACAGTCTCTTTGCTTTGGACCGCTATACAGGACAGATACGGACACTTCGGTCATTCACAGAGACAGACGAGGCTGAGCATAAACTGGTCATACTGGTAAAAGACAATGGGAACGTTTCACTGTCAGCAACAGCTACTGTTATTATAAAGGTTGTGGAGCCCAAAGAGGCTTTTGCAGCTTCTGATGTTAAAAGTTCAGTAAAATATGACGAGGAGGAGAACAGCGTTACATTTTATTTGATCATTACTTTGGGGTCAGTTTCAACACTTTTTCTCATCAGTATCATCGTGTTGATTGTAATGCAGTGCTCCAAACCCACAGACTATTCCTCCAAGTACTTACAAGATGTGAATAACGACGGGACACTGTGCCACAGCATCCAGTACAGATCCGGAGACAAACGGTACATGTTAGTTGGACCCAGAATGAGTATAGGTTCTACAATAGTCCCTGGCAGCAATGGAAACACTCTAGTGCTACCCAACCACAAGAGGAGAGCTTCTGGAGAGGTAAGAAGTTGAAAATGACCTCGCATTTTAAAATGCAATTTTCTTTGAAAGCCTCTCTGGCTGATATTTCATCGACCAAAAAGGGTTATGTGGTAATGTGTGAAGTACTTTTTATTATTGAGCAAGAGATTTGTTTGCTACAACATGATCTCCCAGTTTCGATGATAGAGCCATTGCTCTCAGGACTGGTCGCTGCCCATGTTTGTGGTGATGAAACAATGTTTTGTTCAACGTGCTGTTGACTGGTAAAAGTTTACCAAAACGTAATAACATATATAATATAATACATGCTGGTTTAAGTGGATATTTTATTCTTCTTCATTCGTATTTGATTGTTTCGCTGTTGTTGCATACGTGAGTAGGCAACATTTTGCTCTATGGTCGCCTGAAGACAATGGCTTGTTATATCTGTGCTGACTTTTTTTTTAGACAGTACAACTTTTGTAGTCACGTTTATCTCGTCAAGATTCCATTAGTAAGCTTCAAGAATAGTGTAATTTGAGGTAGAATCGCATGGTGTCAGTACCCAACTAGAAAAACGCTACTGATAGAAACAATTCTCGTCATGCTTTTGAGGCCGCCCCCGTTCTGGTTTCGTAGCTTATTCCGTCGCTGGAGGAGGAACACAGTCGTGAGCTTCGTGTGGAGAATAACATTTCAATTGTATATTCTGAAAACACTATTGGATAATTAGCTTTGGTAATAATTGTTTATATAATGGATAGGCAACTGTCACCATGAAGGAATAGTGGAAGTCCTGTGGATTATTGTTATTTATCTTGGAAACATGGAACAAAGAGGATGCGGGGCATGGCTGGAGGGACGGCAGTGGGTCGTCTTATTAGTTGCTTTGCTTCTCTTTTGGAGCGGGGCTTCAGCTCAAATAAAATACTCCATCTCTGAAGAGGTTAAGGAAGGAACTGTCGTGGGGAATATAGCTAAGGATTTGGGAATAGATCTGAGTACCTTGACTGAAAGGGGATTTCGAATCGTGTCTGGTTCGACCGAGCCCCTTTTCCAGGTAAACCAGAATGACGGCATCTTGTATATGAACCGAAAAATAGACCGAGAGGAGGTGTGCGAACGGAGCAGCGTGTGTTTAATCAACCTGAAAACCGTTCTAGAGAACCCGCTGGAGATCCATTATGTCGCGGTGGAGGTGTTAGACGTTAACGACCATTCTCCCAGCTTTCCAGATAAAGAGAAACGGTTAGAGATATCTGAGTCCGCATTGCCAGGAGCACGATTTCAGCTACAAACAGCGCGCGACCCAGACGGTGGAATAAATTCTGTTCAACAGTATAAACTCAGCCACAATGATCATTTCCGTTTAGAGGTTATGGACAGAGATGAAGATGGTAAAATTCCTATTCTAAATCTACAGAAACCGCTAGATAAAGAATCAACGAGGACCCATAGATTTCTGCTCACAGCTATTGATGGAGGTATACCTCCTAGATCTGGTACTATCAACATAATTGTCGACGTTTTAGATGTAAATGATAATATGCCAGTTTTCAACGAAGAGTCATACTCTGTAATGTTGAATGAAAATGCCCCTGTTGGCACGACAGTTGTACAAGTAAACGCTACGGATATAGATGACGATTTGAACGGTGAGGTTATTTACTCCTTTGGTAATAATGTAAATAGTAAGTTACGTAATCTATTTGATGTTGACACTAATACTGGTGAAGTAATTGTGAAAGGACTGATAGACTTTGAGGTTAAAGATCGCTATGAAATTGATATACAGGCATCAGACAGGGGAGCCGTTCCCTTGACAACTTACAAAAGCGTAAAAATAAAAATAGTTGACCTCAACGATAATGCACCTGAAATAGAGGTGACATCCTTTTCTAAGCCAATCCCCGAATATTCCAGATCCGGAACCACTGTCGCTCTTATAAGTGTTAATGATTTAGACTCTGGTCTCAATGGGAAAGTTATCTGTTCTATACGTGAGGACGTCCCTTTCAAACTAATGCCGTCTTTACAGGACAACATGTACTCTGTAGTCACCAAGTCACCACTAGATAGAGAGGAAGTATCTCAATACGATTTTACAATAGTTGCCAAAGACGAAGGCCAGCCTCCCTTGTCATCTGTAAAGACTATTATTATTGTTGTATCAGATGTGAATGATAACAGTCCAGAATTTTCACTGAGTCCTTATACGTTCTATGTCACTGAGAATAACGACCCAGGAGGCTCAGTATTTTCCGTCAGTGCCTCAGATCGTGACATAAATGAAAACGCTCTGATTTCATATCATATTCCGAGAGACAGTGTCGAGGAGAACAAATGGGCATCTTTTCTCAACATAAACTTGGAAAATGGGAACATTTTGGCTCTAAAAAGCTTTGACTTTGAAAGGTTAAAAACATTCACATTTCAAGTTGTAGCTACAGACTCTGGAACTCCGTCCCTAAGCACCAACGTCACAGTCAACGTGTTCATTCTGGATCAGAACGACAACGCTCCAGTGATCTTGTATCCAGTCAGAACTAACGGTTCCGCTGAAGGTGTGGAGGAGATTCCCCGCAATGTGAACGCAGGCCATTTGGTGACTAAAGTGAGAGCCTATGACGCTGATATAGGATATAACGGCTGGTTATTATTTTCACTGCAGGAAGTTACTGACCACAGTCTCTTTGCTTTGGACCGCTATACAGGACAGATAAGGACACTTCGGTCATTCACAGAGACAGACGAGGCTGATCATAAACTGGTCATACTGGTAAAAGACAATGGGAACGTTTCACTGTCAGCAACAGCTACTGTGATTATCAACGTTGTGGAGCCCAAAGAGGCTTTTGCAGCTTCTGATGTTAAAAGTTCAGTGAAAGACGAGGAGGAGAACAGCGTTACATTTTATTTGATCATTACTTTGGGGTCAGTTTCAACGCTTTTTCTCATCAGCATCATTGTGTTGATTGTAATGCAGTGCTCAAAACCCACAGACTATTCGCCCAAATATTTACAAGATACAAATTACGACGGGACACTGTGCCACAGCATCCAGTACAGATCCGGAGACAAACGGTACATGTTAGTTGGACCCAGAATGAGTATAGGTTCTACAATTGTCCCGGGCAGCAATGGAAATACTCTAGTGATACCCGAACACAGTAGACTTGCGTCTAGAGAGGTAAGATGTTGACCACTTTGCCATGAGTAGCAACTATTTGGTTCTCAGTATTTTCTAAGTGATATTCCTGATGCTTACAGGATCTGTGCCTAAGGGGTTGAATGTATGAGTATAGCTTATGGAGTGTCAAATATGATTGCCAGTATTGTAGGTGACAACAGAACATGCACTTGTCTGTGTTATGACAATAATGGGTGTATTAGCAATATTCGTTTTACTTCAGAGGGTCCTGTCCTACGGTTTTTTCTCTTCTAAAGTCACTGCACTTTGTGGTTTCGCTGTCCATGGTGCTGAAACATTGCAGAGTTCATTCTGCATCTTCGTTTTGGCAAAATTCTCCTGGAATGGTTAACGATCATTTATAGATTCACTACGGCTATATTAGCAGCATTTTCTAAACGTCAACATACACACCCTGACTTCTCATAAAGATATTTCCCATTCATGTCTCATCTTTGCCTAACCAGAACAATGGTTTTTAATATTGTTGTATTTTATTGCACGTTTCTGTTTCGAAATAGCACTCGGTATTGGGGTAGTAATGGTTCGTAAAGGGTATAATTACCCTACGAAATCCTGCAATATGAGGTGGAAACGCATGGTGTCAGTGCGCAAGTAAAATAGTGCTTATGAAATAAATCTATTGGCCATACTTTTGAGTCCGCCCTTTAGAGCTGGTTTGCTATTTCGTCAGTAGCAGAATTCAGCCGTGAGCATCGAGGATACATTGTTATTTAAAACCTTTCATCGCCAACATACTGTAAGTTAACGAGCTGTGATCATATTTGGGACTGCAATGGATAAGATTAGTTTACCATTAGAGGCATAGTGGAAGTGTTGTGGATTTTTTTAAACCATAAAACATGGAACAAAGAGGACGCGGGGCATTGCAGGAGCGATGCCAGTGGGTCGCGTTCATGGTTGCTTTGGTTCTCTTTTGGAGCGGAGCTTCTGCTCAGATAAGATACTCAATCTCTGAAGAGCTTACGGAAGGAACTGTCGTGGGGAATGTAGCTAAGGATTTGGGAATCGATCTGAGCACCTTGAAGGATAGAAGATTTCGAATCGTGTCTGGCTCGACCGAACCCCTTTTCCAGGTAAACCAGAATGACGGCATCTTGTATATGAACCGAAAAATAGACCGAGAGGAGGTGTGTGAACGGAGCAGCGTGTGTTTAATCAACCTGAAAACCGTTCTAGAGAACCCGCTGGAGATCCATTATGTCGCGGTGGAGTTGTTAGATGTTAACGACCATTCTCCCAGCTTTCCGGAGAAAGAGAAACGTTTAGAGATATTTGAGTCAGCGTCACCGGGGGCGAGATTTCAGCTACAAGCTGCGCGCGACCCAGATAGAGATCCATTCTCCGTTCAACAATATAAACTTAGTCACAATGACCATTTTCGTTTAGAAGTTAAAGACCGAGGTGAGGATGGCAAAATGCCGTTTTTGGTTTTACATAAACCACTAGACAGAGAAGCAGTAAGGAGCCACAAACTCCTCCTCACTGCCATTGACGGTGGAAAACCTCCTAGATCTGGAACTCTTGAAATATCTGTTGATGTATTGGATGTTAACGACAATAACCCAGTGTTCACTAAAGATGAATATACAGTAAGGTTGACTGAAAACGCTCCTTTGGGAACAATGGTGATACGGGTAAATGCCACCGATTTAGACAGTGGTCTGAACGGGGATATAATGTATTCATTTGGGAATGACGTCAACAGCAGGTTAAGGAAACTGTTTAACTTAGACACCGTAACCGGTGAAATAACTGTGAAAGGACAAATAGACTTTGAGGAAAAAGATAGTTATCTGATTGATATACAGGCATCAGATCAAGGACCCGTTCCCCTGACAACGGACAAGAGTGTAAAAATTAAAATAGTTGACTTCAACGATAATGCACCTGAGATAGAGGTGACATTATTTTCTAAGGCAATCCCCGAAGATTCCAAGCCCGGAACGACTGTAGCACTAATCAGTGTTAATGATTTGGACTCTGGTCTCAATGGGAAAGTTACATGTTCTGTATTGGAAGATATACCTTTCAAACTAATGCCGTCTTTACAAGATAACATGTACTCTGTAATAACTAAGTCCCCACTGGACAGAGAGAAACAATCTGAATATGATCTAACAATATTTGCTACAGACGCAGGCCAGCCGTCCATGTCATCTGTAAAAACTGTGAGGGTTGTTGTATCAGATGTGAATGATAACTGTCCAGAGTTTTCACTGAGTCCCTATACGTTCTATGTCACTGAAAATAACGACCCAGGTGCCTCGGTATTTTCGGTGAGTGCGTCAGATTTAGACATAAATGAAAACGCGTTTATTTCATATCATATTCTGAGAGACAGTGGTGACGAGAATAAATGGGCATCTTTTCTCAACATTAATTCGGAAAATGGAAACATTTTGGCGCTAAAAAGCTTTGACTTTGAAACCCTCAAAACTTTTCAATTCCAAGTTGTAGCTACAGACTCTGGAACTCCGTTACTAAGCAGCAACGTCACAGTGAACGTGTACATTCTGGATCAGAACGACAACGCTCCAGTGATCTTGTATCCAGTCAGCGCTAACGGTTCTGCTGAAGGTGTGGAGGAGATTCCCCGCAATGTGAACGCAGGCCATTTGGTGACTAAAGTGAGAGCCTATGACGCTGATATAGGATATAACGGCTGGTTATTATTTTCACTGCAGGAAGTTACTGACCACAGTCTCTTTGCTTTGGACCGCTATACGGGTCAGATAAGGACACTTCGGTCATTCACAGAGACAGACGAGGCTGAGCATAAACTGGTCATACTAGTAAAAGACAATGGGAA
This sequence comes from Oncorhynchus gorbuscha, assembly GCF_021184085.1. Taxonomy (NCBI): domain Eukaryota; kingdom Metazoa; phylum Chordata; class Actinopteri; order Salmoniformes; family Salmonidae; genus Oncorhynchus; species Oncorhynchus gorbuscha. Next base: position 63,565,287 of record NC_060185.1, on the reverse strand, counting down.
CGTTTCACTGTCAGCAACAGCTACTGTGATTATCAACGTTGTGGAGCCCAAAGAGGCGTTTGCAGCTTCTGATGTTAAAAGTTCATTAAAAGACGAGGAGGAGAACAGCGTTACATTTTATTTGATCATTACTTTGGGGTCAGTTTCAACGCTTTTTCTCATCAGTATCGTCGTGTTGATTGTAATGCAGTGCTCCAAAGCCACAGACTATTCCTCCAAGTATTTACAAGATGTGAATTACGACGGGACACTGTGCCACAGCATCCAGTACAGATCCGGAGACAAACGGTACATGTTAGTTGGACCCAGAATGAGTATAGGTTCTACAATTGTCCCGGGCAGCAATGGAAATACTCTAGTGTTACCTGAACACAGAAGAGCTTCTGGAGAGGTAAGATGTGTATTGGGCTAAGGGAGTTCAACACTGAGTATATGAGAGTCTTAATGTTGCCTTTTTTTGTACTGTTGTGTATGCCTCAATTAGTTGAACTTCTTACATGATTTGTGTAGTTGAGTGGATAGAGATAGCCTTTTACGTTATTGGGACATGACTGTCATACACTTACATGAGATTACATGGTGCTGAAATGTGAAAATAGTGAAGAGGGAATATGTCCATTGGTTAGTGTTGTGAGTTACTTACAATGTAATCAGAAACTGTTGAGTTGTCCTCAATTCCATAGGATCCTATTTCATTTGATATCTTCTCAACCAGTTGACACATCTGATTCAACCAATCAAATAACTATCAATACCTTTGTATTGGTCGTATGGTGGGTTGATTCTCTGGTTAGACGTCACTTACACTGGAGCTGCATTCAACAATGGAAATAGTTCGCAAACGTTGGCGAACATATTTCATTTGTTTTGTGAAGGTTAGCGAACAGTCTTTGGAGATATTGTGTGGCGAACATAAGTGTCTGTTCGGGTCTAAACTGCTGCTAAAAATAATAATGTGGCTATGTGGACTTTCTACTATTTTTTAGTAGGAATAGCTGAGTCCTTTTCAGTGTCAGCTAAAAAGCCACAGTAATCCTTACAAAAAGTAGCTGTTTGATGTTTCAGCGTAACATGTTAGAATATGAATTCAAATCATCGAATTGAAATTGTTACTCTGGCAACAAGTTCGCTGCAAACATAAGCCTTGTTGAACTCGCCTCTGGAGCGGCAAAGATGACATGGTCGCTACAATCTGCTCATTCAGGAGGGTCAGCCTGAGTTTGGCAATGTATTGATAATCCAATCTATCAAGCATACAAACAAGTTAGCATGAAATACTGTATATATGATTCATAGATTAGTGAACCAAAGGTACAGCTCCAGTAGGAGCCTGGCCCTCAATGCAGATCTACACAGTAAAAACTGGAGAGTGTTTTTTCTGGAGGTAAAGTGATTTTCCTCTCAAGTAGTGAAAATTAAATCACGTTAGAGTCTAGTTATTACCAGCAGCAGCTGGACTGGGAGCTAAAATAAAGATGAAATTCTATTGGAGTAAAACAGCATGACCACGCCCACTAATGTTGGTTAAATTTAGATTTCCCGCCATTTGTCTATTTGCAAGTGTCTCGTGAAAGGAAAGAGTGGACAGATCGAGAGCGTGGATCCGCCGAACATCCGTAGTCATTCATTGAACCACAGCATTTCTTCACTTCTGAACTTAATCAGAGTTCCAGGTAAGTTCACTGTTACTGGTTAACTTTGTGTGCAAATTCAAACTGTTGAGCATCATTACAGCTAGCTAGCTAGCTAGCATTGTAGTGTAGGCTTTCTGTTGCCACACTATTTGCGTAGTAAGATGCTAATGTGGGCATCTAGCTAGAGCTAATTAGCTAGCTATCTGCAGCAACATTAAGTTACACCACTTTTAGTGGTTTATGGACAGTATGTACGCCCAGTGGATCGATGCATTACCTGTTTTACATTTTCAGCAGAGCGGTATTAGCTATTATCTGTAGCTAGCGCACTTTACTGACTAAGTATCGGGCAACAGGTTAGTCGATGCAACATGTGTTTTACTCTGAAAAGCGAGCTGTTATTTGTTAGTAGACAGTATTAAGCGTCAGGCAGATCGATGAAACACATGATTTACTCTAAACAGAGCACTGCTCTGACAGTTAGCGGCAGTTGGTCTGTGTTACATGTGTGTTTCACTCAAGTTTAGGGCTATTAGACAGTTTTTAGCTGCAGTTTGGTCGGTGCAACACCCGCGTTTTACTCTGAACTCTAGAGCTAGACAATTTTTAGCTGCTGTTTTGTCGGTAAGACACGTGCGTTTCACTCTGAAAAGAAAGCTGTTAGCTGTTTGTTGTTAGTAGACAGTATTTAGCGTCAGGCAGGTCGATGCAACACATGTTTTACTCTAAACAGAGCACTGCTCTCTTGTAATTTGTGCATGTTTGTCTTAATGCAATTTAAATGAACCATTTTCTTGTCATCAAGGATGCAGGCTGTACACGAGTGAAGTACAGGGATTGTCAGAAGTACATTTGTTATGAGGTGCAACTGACCTTCAAATCCTTTTTGGATTGAGGTGAGTGAAAAGTTTCACATTTCACACAATATCCAATGGAACAACATACTTACACTTTAAATATACTTACTTTATATTTACTGTCAAATTGAATGCCAACTTCCTTGCTGATAATGAATACAAAAGCAAACATGCGCCTCCCCAAAGCACAGATCAGTCAAAGATTGGTTTATGTTTTGGGAGTTGTCTAATTATGCTCATCTGTAGCTGCGCTCATTGTCTTTGCCTGTCATGAATGGTTTTAAAGAATAAGTGATACTAACATTTGTATGCTGCCACAATATGTGTTGATAGCTATCTGTGGCGTATTGCAATAGTACTCAGACTGCTGTTATAATAATTCAGTACGTGGCTGTAGATGGCATATAATTGGAATTGACGTGGAAAGATGTGGCAAGGTGCATGAAGTCAGTTTTGGGGTTACGATGTTCACGTAAAGATGACCTCTTGATTTCTGTCTTCTGTTCTGGTTTTTCTCAAGAAAATACACAACATATTTAATCAATACGGTTGTGCAACTATATTTTGTCGTGACAGTTGCCAATAAATTTGACATTCCAACCTTGGACTTAAAAGTCTATGATGAATCGGAGACTGAAGTTGATGAGGAGGTGTTTGAGTTTCTTCTAAAGAAGCAAGACCTTGGTGTGCTGGAGATTTGTTTACCGCAAGACCCAAATCCTGATGGGTAGTTGCTTATTAGCTTAGTGCTTCACATTCATCCATACAGTCCTAGCTAGCCTAACACATGTTCTGAATATGTGAGACAAGCAGATATATCTGCTGATTTTCTTTTCTCATTTTGATATTTTAAAATGATCTTTGTTTCTGTGCTCACCTCTCCCACCCCGTTTAGAACAGTAGTGGGTCCTAATCAATTCAAAATGTTACATTTTTGCATTCCGCTTGTCATTAACAAATGTCCTCTAATCATAATAATGGATGTTTCCACCTAAATTGTGTTATAATTACAGTGTTAATCACACCAGTTAAATGTTAACATGATTGCTAGATTCGTTGAGCTCTTCTGCAAGCAGCTCCTTATCAAAATACAGTGGATACAATGAGGGGGACTCCAATGACACCATTATATTGCAGCAGAGTCCTGCTACAAGAAAGACAGCTGAGGATAATCGTCTATCTCATGTAAGTACTGCAAATTTCCAGTTTAAACAAATGCCAAACTTGAAGATTGAGTGATAAATTACATCAATGAAAGTTGTGAGATGGTGATCGTGGTGTGTTTTATTATACTTGCTATTTCATCACTGTTTTAGAAGTGTTAATGTGTTCCTTTTTTACATTTCTCCGACTTAGATGATTGAAGACATTCTGAACAACAAACCTGGAGGAGAGAGGATCATGATTGATTATGCTCGGACAAAAAGCCTAACAGATAGCAGAAGACGTGATATGGCCAAGATATTAGTTGCACAAATGACAAGTGAACATGGGTATATGTCATATACTCATTACATACCTTACCACCTAACACAATTTTTAGCAGAAGTTGTGATTTACACATGAATACTTCTGTTTGGATCTCAAACAGTAAAGTGTGTGTGTCTAGGACAAGTCCTTCAAGGCGTGTTAGAGGACTACGCAAAGGGCATCATTGCCTTGTTCCCATACCTGGCCAATCCTAGGAGCAAATTTGGTTATGTAAGTACATTAAAAACAATGTCTAACCTTTTAACTCTCTGCGACTGTTAAACCTTACAATTTTTCCAGAATGGCAATATTTACATTGTTTTACTGTTGGGTGATGTTTTTATTTAAACTATAGATCTGTTAACATGTCTGTATGCCCACCATCTCTGCCATCTCTCCTAAGCTCAACTCTGGTGGTATAAAAGCCCAGTTATGTTCTGCACTGCGAGGGTCAGACCTGTTGATCTTCATCTATGGGCACATCTGTAGTTTTAAGGATGAATATGAAGAGATTTTAACCTGCTCCGTCAAACTGAATTAGACTTCACTTTAGGAGCATTATTACAGTGCAGAAGATGGGAGTGGATATCTAGCATGGAGACTGCAATTTGTGCAAAGGGAAGAATCAGAGGGACGACAGAAGACCATGCATCAGTCACTGACGTGTAAGTGATTGTAGTTAGTCTCATTCATGACACATGACCAGAGAATAATTGTATCTGAACATCTGTATAAGCAAGGGTTTCTTAGTCTCTTACTCTTTTAATATTTCTTAGTATTAATTCTGTTTCTGAGGTGGTCCAAAAGCTGATGGGCAGTTTTCCTCTCTGAAGGAGTCTCTAACATACAGCTGAAGCATACAGCTGATGAAACAATTGTAAAGGAGAAGATGAAGCAGATGTTCGCTTATCGTCAAAATATGGTTCATGAACCAGTGAAGTCCTCTGAAATATTCACAGCGTTTCCAAGATTCCAAGACATAGCAGCGATGGTATGTGGATCTTCGACTGCCTTGCCTTAAAACTGTCAGGACAATTGTTTTCTGTTCTACGACAGTCTGATTAGGACTGTGATATATTACATGACGATAGTGCCACACCATAATGTTTACTGTTCTGTCTTGACTTGTTCCATCTTGTCTGCGGATTGAGCAAGATTTTAGTCTGATGTTTGGTGATGCAACCTCTGCAAAGTTCCTGGAGACGTGGCCTACTCTCTACAAGGAGAAAGTCATTGACCAAAGCAGTGGCCTCACACAGACAGGCGACCTGGTTCAAAATGCTGAATCCACAACAGAAGTGGAAAATGGTATGCTGGAATAAAATGATTATACTAATGGAAGGGAGCATTGTTTTTGAAAGCAAATGGGATGATGTAACTTTCAGTGAAAATGTGTACTTTCAGGATGGGACAGTGACATGTCCTCCATTTTGGTCCTTGTCCACCTTCTGCCACCGTCACCTCATGGCTGCAAGAGACCAGGAACAATCTCAGCCAGACACACCAGTGAACACATTGAAGTTTATCACGGTGTCATTACAGTTGACTGTTCTGTCCCCATTCCTAATCCTAATAACTACTTTTAAGATTATGGACAAATCATGGTAGGATCATGTGTAGCTGTAATTTACATTTTCACAAAATGTTTGCGAACCGTGAATAATTTTAATAGCACACTAATGAAGTCCTTGTGTCACAGACTGGGACCACGTCATGGATAGCCTTCAGCCCTATCCACTGGGATTCACATGTACTCCATTGTGATTGACAAACATGCAATACCTTGTAAGTCACCAGACTCTATTGCCTGTTTTGATGAGCTTTTCAAAGCTCATGTTTGTCTTTGGTACCTTGTACAATCAGGATCTGGTAAATGTGTACAACTTTTGCAAACCACAATTTATGAAATTGATGTTGATACCACCAAGGTTAATCCTAGGGCTGCAGAGTTGAGGGCTCGGATGCTGCATTGAGTTACTAAAAGTTTTGAAGTTGCAAAGGGTTAAAACGCAGCATAGGAAATAACCTTTTTCCTTTCACACAAACGTTTTCATATCATTCATCTAAAATGTTGTGTTTTGCTTGCAAAAGCCCACAGGCAAATGCCAATTCCTTGAGAAAACACTTAAAGTTGGTCCACGGACTTTGTCAAGGAAAGACACTTGGTCTTAAATGCAGTCAGGCTGGTTGTTCACAAGTTTATGGCACTTTGTCTGGGTTCAGAAAGGATCTTTATACAGCACATGAACCTTGTTCTGATCACGGTGAAGGCTCCTGAATATGTAGCAGTAAGTCATGTTGATGACCTGCCATCAACTAGTCCCCCTTCTGACTCAGTCTTTGCCAATATGAGTCTTGTCGACAGCTGCGCTGCAACCATAGCTGAACTTATAGTGGCAGGTGTAGGTGAAACAGCCATTAACTCTTTGGTCATTTCCAATGAAGAGATAGTTGATGATATTCATATTCAAGCTAATGGATCTGGGAAGAAGTGTCTGTCTATACAGGAGCCCATTAAAAGTGACATTGAGTGTAAAATTGATCAGTGTTTTGAAAAAATGTAAAATCCCTTTGGTGTATTAAATTCTGAAAGTAAGAGAAGGCAGTATTTTACAGAAAAGTGGGGAAGGGTAGACCCAGTTGAATGCGTTCTTGGTACAAGATTTGATACACAATGCAATCGGACTACGGGAGGCTACGATCAAATTATTGTTACTGATATATTTGTTTACATCCCAATTTTGAAAACATTAGTTTATTTACAAACACTCTAATATAAAGGAAATGATGCAGACTGATTCCAGTTCAAGAGAACTTTATGACTTATGTGATGGAGATCTGTTCCAAGAGCCATGCTCTATTTTCAAAACAGAAGCAATTCAGATACAGCTTCTCTGTGATGATTTTGAATCTGTAAATCCTCTTGGATCAAAACAGGGAAAACAAAATAAATTAGGAGCAATCTATTTCAACTTATGTAATTTTTCTCCCAAGTTCAAATAATTTCTGCTTAATAGTCATTAAAACATAAAACATATGGCTTTTCTAAAATACTTGATCCAATTGTGCAGGATATTAAAATTACTTGAGGGATGGATTTATGGTTCCCTTGTATGATCAACCAGTGTATGGAACTATTGTCCAAGTCACAGGTGACAACCTTGGTCTTCACTGTTTATTTGGTTTTGTCGAATCATTCATTGCCAGATATTGTTGTCCCTTTTGTCTTGCTGAGACAGACGACTTTCAGACTGAATTTGATGAAGATTCACCCAAGATAGTTATGCGAACTCGAGCACTCCATGCAGAACACTGCCCCCAAAAAAGGTGACAAATCCCAGTCTTCCCTATGTGATGGGTGTTAAACATTCTTGCGTTCTAAACTCCTTGCCGTACTTCAATACACGTGAGAACTTCTCTCTCGATACTATCAATGATATCTTGGAGGGTGTGGCACAATATGAAATGAAACTGCTAGTACTGCACTTGATAGTACACAACATCAAATGAAATAGACAGGAGAATAAAGAGCTTTAACTATGGTTACATGGAGCAAAACAACAAACCTCCTGCAGTGAAGTTAGGAGAGAACTCTAATGACTTGGGGTTAAATGCTATCCAGTCCTGGTGTTTACTTCGCAATCTACCACTTCTCTTTGGAGACTTAGTTTGTCCAAATGATCTACACTGGTATTTACTGTTGCTGTTGCTTCAGTGATATCTCCAATGATATCAAAGGGTGTTACAATTTTTTTTAAACACTTAATCGCAGAACACCACAGGTTATTCAAGCAATTGTTTCCAAAAAAGAGGCTGCTACCGAAGCATCATTTTATGGTGCATTACCCCACATGTATGCTTGATATTTGACCAATTTGACATAGCTGGTGCATGTGCAAAATGAAGCAAAGCATAATTCCTTTAAAAAACAATTAAAAAGCTTAAATGTAACAAACATTGGCAAAAAGAACACAAGTCAAACAGCATACAGTTGGTAGACATTTGACACCAACAGAGTCATGATTAGTCCAGGTAAAATGTTATCTTTAAATGTCATGGACTGGGACTGTAAGATGGCTGAGACTCTTCCGGTACCAATTAACACCACGGTTTTAAATGTTAAATGGACCAAACACCATGGAAATATGTATAATTTAGTTGTTTGTCTTAAAGTTCATTGTGAGATGCCAGTTTTTCAGAAAATCCACCATGTTGTTGTTAAAGATGAGTGATTATTGTTGGTTACTTTTGCCCTATAAATAATGTCTTTATGAGCATTTTAATGCAGATAGAGTTGGTGTGCAACAGAGGGACATTATGTAGTGGATGTTAAAGAGCTTTTCTGTTACAAAGCATTTGATATACAGATGTCTTACAGTTGTGGTGATTCAAGTTTGTTTATAGTCTCATACTGTTTCCCGTGACTCTAAAAACGGCACAGTAAGCTCTTTAAAACCAATATGTATTGTATTGCAATATTGGCTTTTTGAATTACTTTTAAAGGAGGGACAGATGCCAAAATGTCATTTTACAGAGGCCACAATTTGATTTGATCATCAGTGTTTTTGATATCTGAGATGCTAGTTTCACAAAATCCTCCATGTCATTGTTAGATGTATTGAATTGCAATATTGAGCTTTTCTATGTACATGTATTCAAGTGAACAGAGGCCAACATTTCATTTCAGTCCACAATTGTATTTTATTATCATCAGTATTTTGATGTATGTATTGCAAATGTCTTACATTTAAGAATAAAGTGCTTTGTTAAATACTGACTTCTGATTTATTGATGTTTAGTTGTACAAATGCTACTCTTGACTGATAATATTCAATTGCATATATTGAGTGAATTGGCAGAGTTGTTTCCATAATGATAAATATGGCTCGGTTCTGTGGCTCGGTTGGTAGAGCATGGCGCTTGTAACGCCAGGGTGGTGGGTTCAATCCCCGGGACCACCCATACGTAGAATGTATGCACACATGACTGTAAGTCGCTTTGGATAAAAGCGTCTGCTAAATGGCATATATTAAATAGAGTAAATTACAGTTTGTAGAAATAACTCTGAAAATTGATCTCTGCAACAAGAGTACGTTTTTACTCTATTTAGACTGGGACCAGTTTTACTCAGATAAATTTACTGTGTAGAACCAGCTAATCCTAAACCATCCATATCTTAACCATTAGGAAATGCAACGCTGATCTTAGACCAGTGGATTGGGGCAACTTCAGCCTTGTATTTACAGGGCCTTGTTACGTGTTTCCCTGTTGGGCTTGGGTTGTGGCCGTGAAGGAATCCATTTCAGCAGTTAGAGACTTTTCATAATCCTTATTTGGCGCTACACCCCATCAGAAAGACAGTCGGTCTATTGGCGATTGAATGCAACCTTAAAGCCCACGACACTGTCACATAGGACGACATTTCAGCCAGTCAAATTGTTTTCGTTTCTAACATTCTACATGTGCCCTTTAATAAGGATGTCAATTAAACAGATGGGTTGTCTTATGTTCATTGTTCATGTGTATGCCTACCTCTTTGACAAATGCAGGTTAAATAAAGCATGTGGTGTTTGCATGCATGCGTGTGTCTGAAGACCTGTGCACCATGGTGGTAACTAGTGATTGATTATGCGAGCCGCGTGTGGCTGAGGCTGAGAGAAGAGTTGCCTGTCTCTTGCACACGCTGACACCCGTCACCTAGCCAGTCCGGTGGTGTGAAAGTGCGCTGCTTGGCTTCGCTAGCGAGCTGCCATTCATTATTTACATGTTCCTTTCCAGTTCCCTCTCCGTTGTGTTCTAATGCTGCGGCTGCGCGGTTGACGTAATAAAGGTTAGCTCCGGTGCCCTTGTTTTGATTTTCACAAACGGCCTCATGTTATTGGCTAACAGATACCTTGTGTTTCATCCGCTATGAGAGTGTGGCTGAATGAGGCAGATTTTAGGCGATGATGCTGTTTCCCTAGCAACGCACTGGCAGAATTACCTCTCTGTATTCGCTGGTTTTCCACCGCATGTTGGAGAGTCTCGCGTGTAGTGCAGTGGTCTCAGCAACAGGGGTGAGGGAGAGGGAAAGGGAGGAGGATGGGAGGGGGAGGGGACGTCGTGTCTTTTGTATGGTTCCTCTTCTACCATCTCTCAGTATTTAATGAAAATGGGTTTAGTTTTGATTGAAACACGGATTATGTTAGCGAATTCCTCATTGTAATATTTGGTCAACAGATGGTGTCGACAGAGAAGCAACAGTATATGTGAAAATAGATCAACACATTATTAAATATATTGCATTATGGCAATTTTCTATTTTTACTCAACTAGGTCACTTCAGATTTCATACTTGGATAATTCCATAGGCTAGTAATAAGAGTGAGTGTAATTGGAACCAAGATAGCAGTGCAGTACAATAGATCATTACTATTCAGTGGCACTAATACTCATATAGAATGATTGAGAGGAATGTGAAACAATGCAGAAGATGGAGAAAGACAGTGAGATATCAGTACTCAAAAGCCTGAAATGGGTGGGTCGGTGGTGAGTGAGATGGACAGTAGCAACAATGAGAATGCTCCATGAAGATTTGATAGCAGCCTTCCCATTTGTAAACGGTGATGATATCCCCTTCAGTGTTTCTGTTCAATGTCCAATGCCTAATGCCCAGTTTGGTGATTAGTGTGTGTGTGTGTCTGTGTCTGTGTGTGTGTGTTAGTGTGTGTGTCAGTGTGTGTCAGTGTTGTGTGTCAGTGTGTGTGTCAGTGCATACACAGTGGCAGTGCCAAGCCATGCTAGGACAGCAGATGCCAGTGTGAGCAGCAGGTGCCAGTGTTACTGCTCTGATTGAAAATGGGAGTGTGTGTCTCATTTAGCCAACAAGTGCTGTCATGACTTCAACGGGTCGCATGGTTTTTGTTGTGAATATACATGGTTTCACTGGGCCACATTTGCTCCCTCCATCCATAGTGTGTGTGGTGTAGCTATTGGTGTCTATCATGACGTGTAAGTTAATCTATTGGGACTGTGGTTGGCACATTCCCTTTTGGAACAGAAGGTTGTGATTGTGAAACATGCAAACAACCTTGCTAAATTCACAACAGTATGTTGGTTGATGTGTCTGAGCATGTAGCCTACTTCATCATAGTACAATGTGCACAGCACTTCATTCACACATTGTATTTTTGGAGCCGTGGTATAGCTTTGCCTAAGCGTCTCTTTGTGTGTGCTTGCTTAGTCTGTAATTGTGTTAGTATGCCGAGTGTCTAAGATCAAGAATGCTCCAACTGTAATGCACCTTTGTGGTGTGTCAGTGTGTCGGTTGTCTTGGTTAATTGTGTGAGAGTGTTCTCCCTGTGAGAGTGTGGTCTGTGTCATAGGGAGAGAGTGTAGCAGAAGCAGGGAGGAGTATTATAGCCAGCCGCTAAAGCTTTTAAGCGGTATTGTACCTCATTTCAGCAGGCGGAGAATTGGCCTTATTTTAGATGGCTGCACACACACTACCTTCTCCCGAAGCTCCCTTCCGTCAACCCCTCACTTGTACTTTCTCTCTGTCTCTCTTTCTCTGTTCCTTCTACAAGTTTCTTTGGTTTTCAGACTGTGGCCTATCCCATTTGCAACTAGCTCCCACAGACTCACGTCAGAATTAGACGTTCATCCATGTTTCTCAAACATTACATGTAGAAGTTGTTGCAAATGTCATTTTTCAACGTGTTTAAGTTTAGGTGTTAACTCTGAATTTTTAAGGTTAGGGTTAACTCTCGATCGCTGGAATCGAACTTTGCAACCTTCCGAATTAGATGGCAGATGCTTACACCTATCTGCCATCCCTGTCCACAACGCCCTAGCAAAACTGAAACCTACATGAAGTTAACAGTCGCCGGTTTCCACGTAATCTCCTGACGTCCTCATACATGGATGGATGTCAAATACTGACTTGTATCACGGGTGACCTGGCTGCCCATTTGCCCCCTCCTCTCTTTTCTGTACTCTCCCATTCACTCCAATTTCCCCTCATCCCTTACCCCGCTCATTGTTCCTGCTCCCCATTTCTGTCAACTTCCCTTCTCCCCCTGTCTCAACGTCTTCCGTCTCCACCTCTGTCCTCTCTCACTACCACTCTCTCTCTGTCCTCTTTCTCTACATCTCTTCCTACACGTCCATCCCCATGTGCTGTTTCTCTCCCTCCCTCCTCCTGCCCCTCCCTCCCTCTCTCTCTCTCCCTTCCCCCATTTCCCCGCTCCCTTCCCTCTCCCTCCCCATCTCTCTCTGCCATGCCCCTGGGGTTGTGGTTGTGGATGGGGATGTTGTTCTGTATGTGCTGGAAGCTGTTGTGTGTCAGTAAGGCACACATTTTGTTCACTGTTTCTTTGTTAGTACTCAGTGTCACTCACATCCAGGTCAAAGCTGTGATGGTAATCTCATTTACACACACAGCCACTCAGAGCAGTGTACCGCAAAAGCGCACCCATCCTATATTGTACACACACACACACACACACACACACACACACACACACACACACACACACACACACACACACACACACACACACACACACACACACACACACACACACACACACACACACACACACACACACACACACACACACACACACACACACACACACACACACACACACACACACACACACACACACACACACACACACACACACACACACACACACACACACAAATGCATTTAAAATGGTTAAGGTAATCCAATTTATAGACAAGCACTCACACCATGTATCCACAGGGACACACACACGCACAAACACACAGATGACACAGGCTCATCAGCGTCACTCCCTCAGCTATTCAGTCATTCTGTGCAGCACCAAAGGAACCTATCAAACTAATGACAGTGCCTCTGAGACAACCCACTGCCCCACACACACACACAGCCAGAGGGTTAGTTATGCAACCGCCCCTCATGCCAAATGAACACACATTCAGCACCCAGAAATATCGACTCTCCCTAGCCTTCCCCCTGATCCTTCTGGGCAGATAAGGACAGGAGATGAGGGGAGAGGTTTGAGTGAATCTGGTTACACAGTGGAGCTGCCCAGTACTGGAATCAGGACTGCTTATTCCACTGTACTTCTCACGTATCAGTGAATTCTGCACGACGTGTCTCTGCAAGATGCTTATCTCATCTGCTGTGGCATCATTCTCTTTTCTCTGTATTTCTTTCTCTCTTCCCCCTCTCTTTCTCTGTCACAGTCTGTTGAGCTCATTAGTAATCACACAACGTTTATTCAACAAAGTTTATTCACCACAGTTATTAATAACATAAGACTTATTTCAGTGTGGTTGTGGTGCTATTGTGAAGACTTTGCGTTCAGTTTTGCAATGGTGCTGTGAGTGTGCCTGGACTCTGGCGTTAGGCCAGGCCTAGAAAACAGTGAGTCCTGAGCATACCCTGGCTGAGTACTGTTAGATTCAGCACTTTGTGGTCCTATCCAGGTGATGTGGGCGTCTATGAACTAGCAGGCTGTATTAGTGTTGACGTCAGCAGGCCTCGTTGGACACTGCGGCAGAGCTGAGGTGTTGGCCCACAGACCCACTGTGTTTGTGTGTGTGTGTTCTTCCCTACTGTAAACACACAGTATACAATCAATCATCAATCAAATGTATTTATAGAGCCCTTTATACATCAGTTAATGTCACAAAGTGCTGTACAGAAACCAGCCTAAAACCCCAAACAGCAAGGAATGCAGATGTAGAAGTTGTGTCATGGCAGAGATGGGCGACGAGTATGGACTAGTATTGACTGCAGAGTCATTCATTGTTGTAATCACAGAGAGAATAGAGCTGTAGCCTTATATGACTCAACATGTGAGGACATGCATTGACAATGGAATTTACACTGACTCAACAAGGAAAAACATTCAAGCTAAGTATCAATAAAGGAGTCTGTTTATTATCAGTTTATTATCTCAGTAATTACATTATGCCCAAGGAGCAGTTATACATTTTTTTTTATACCAAGTTGCTTTAGTTCAGGGTGGGTAGGTCCTTGTCCAGTTAGTTCTGATTCTAAGTGGGTCGACCCTGGTAGGTTCCACTGTGAAGGGTAATATCAGTTCTGTTTGGTTCCGCTGTGAAGGTCATGCCAGTTCTAGTTGTGTATCGGTCATTTGGCCGCCTTTCGTTCCAGTTCTCTGCTGCCTGTGACTGGAACGAATTGCAAAAATCGCTGAAGTTGGAGACTTTTATCTCCCTCACCAACTTCAAACATCTGCTATCTGAGCAGCTAACCGATCGCTGCAGCTGTACATAGTCTATTGGTAAATAGCCCACCCATTTTCACCTACCTCATCCCCATACTGTTTTTATTTATTTACTTTTCTGCTCTTTTGCACACCAATATCTCTACCTGTACATGACCATCTGATCATTTATCACTCCAGTGTTAATCTGCAAAATTGTAATTATTCGCCTCCCTCCTCATTCCTTTTGCACACAATGTATATAGACTCCCCTTTTTTTCTACTGTGTAATTGACTTGTTAATTGTTTACTCCATGTGTAACTCTGTGTTGTCTGTTCACACTGCTATGCTTTATCTTGGCCAGGTCGCAGTTGCAAATGAGAACTTGTTCTCAACTAGCCTACCTGGTTAAATAAAGGTGAAATAAAATTTAAAAAAAAAAAAATAAAAAAAATGTGACCCCTGACCCTGTTATCTCTCTACAGTTAGCAGTTAGCCAACACCCAGAGGTTAGTCTACTCTCTAAGCCTTCACTCTTACAGTCTCCCTCTGCCTCTCTCTATATATATATCTCTCTGCCTCTCACTCTGTCTGTCTCTCTTTCTTACATATTTTCTCACTCCATCATTATCTCTCTCACAATCTCCCTTGCTCTCATCTCTCTCATTCATCAGTATTGTGTCTGTTTCTCCTTTCATCCACTCCACTGACCGTCTCTCCTCCACTCTTCTCTCTGATATAACCTCTGGTTTCATTAAGTCTCAGTGGTTTGGGTGCATGGTAATGCGGGTGGGTTCTGTATGTTTGCCCTGCCACAGTCATGCCTGCCTGTCTCTCCACTGCAGCGGAATCACGAATCAGGGTCAGGGTCAGAGGATGCTCCTCAGGACTGGTGTATGTCCACTCTATTTGTCTACAAGAATAGTAATGCTGCATTTGTGAATGTATTAATGTAAATAAGGTATTTCTGTTTTAAATCTTTTATACATTTGCTAAAATTCCTAAAAACGTATTTTTGCTTTGTCATTATGGGGTATTGTGTGTAGATTGATGAGGAAAAACATTAATTTAATACATTTTAGAATAAGACTGTAACGTAACAACATATGGAAAAAGTGAAGGGGTCTGAATACTTTCTGAATGCACTGTAAATATACAAATGCTTGTGTATATAGTACCGTACCTATATTAGTACTGTATAATAATATTCAGATCTCTAGAGTATGTATTCCACAACTGTTCCTATACCAAGGGAGCAATGTGTAACGATGTGCGCTGAGAGTCGGGAAGCAAGTTCAGGGAGTGAATACATTTAATAAATACATGAAACAAACACAGACATGATACAGATACAGATACAATGATGACTGGGGAAGGAACCAAATGGAGTGACAAATATAGCGCAGGTAATCAAGGAGGTGATGGAGTCCAGGTGAGTATCATAATGCGCAATTACGCGTTACAATGGCGACAGGTGTGCACCATGACGAGCAGACTGGTGGACTAGTGGCCGGAGAGGGAGCACACGGGACACAATGTATAACGCTTTCTGAGTCAGCTGTCTATTTTGAGCTCATATGGGAGTGGAATGTGAGCGCAGATTTGCAGTAGCAGCCTTTACTCTTAGTTAATATTAAAGTAGTCTATACTCTCAGCTAATATTACAGTAGTCGTTACTTTTAGCTAATATTACAGTAGTCATTACTCTTAGCTAATATTACAGTTGTCGTTACTATTAGCTCATTTTACAGTAGTCTTTACTCTTAGCTAATATTACAGTAGTCTATACTCTCAGCTAATATTACAGTAGTCGTTACTTTTAGCTAATATTACAGTAGTCATTACTCTTAGCTAATATTACAGTTGTCGTTACTATTAGCTCATTTTACAGTAGTCTTTACTCTTAGCTAATATTACAGTAGTCTATACTCTCAGCTAATATTACAGTAGTCGTTACATTTAGCTAATATTACAGTAGTCGTTACTCTTAGCTAATATTACAGTAGTCGTTACTCTTAGCTAATTTTACAGTAGTCATTACTATTAGCTAGTATTACAGTAGTCTATACTCTTAGCTAATATTACAGTAGTAATTACTCTTAGCTAATATTACAGTAGTCTTTACTATTAACTAAAATCACATAAGTCGTTACTCTTTGCAAGTATTAGAGTAGTCTATACTTTTAGCTAATATTACAGTAGTCTTTACTCTTAGCTAATATTACAGTAGTCGTTACTCTTAGCTAATTTTAGTCATTACTAATAGTAGTCATTACTATTAGCTAGTATTACAGTAGTCTATACTCTTAGCTAATATTACAGTAGTAATTATTCTTAGCTAATATTACAGTAGTCGTTACTTTTAGCTAATATTACAGTAGTCTATACACTTAGCTAATATTACAGTAGTTCTAATTATTAGCTCACATGACAGCATTCTTTGCTATTAGCTAATACTACCGTAGTCATTACTCTTAGCTGTACTCTTACAGTCTTTATTACTCTTAGCAAGGATTACAGTAGTGTATACTTTTAGCTAATATTACAGTAGTATATTCTCTAAGCTAACATTGCAGTAGTCATTACTCTTACCAAATTTACTCTTAGCTAATATTACAGCAGTCTTTACTCTCAGGTAATATTACAGTGGTCTTTACTCTAAGCTAATATTACAGAAATCTTTACTCTTAGCTAATATTACAGTAGTCTTTACTCTCAGTAATTGTTACAGTGGTCTATATTCTTAGCTAACATTACAACATCCGTTACTCTAAGCTAATATTACATCAGTCTTTACTCTCAGCTAATATTGAAGTTGTATAAACTCTTATCTAATATTACGGTAGCCATTTCTCTTAGCTATAATAACAGAAGTCTTTAATCCTTGCTATTATTACAGTATTTTTTACTCTCAGCAAATACTACAGTAGTCATTAATCATTGCTAATATTACAGCAGTCTTTACTAGTAGCTAATATTACAGTACTCGTTACACTTAGCTAATATTTCAGTAGTCTTTACTCTCAGTAATAATTATGGTGGTCTATACTCTTAGCTAATATTACAGCAGTCTTTACTCTCAGGAATTGTTTCAGTTGTCTATACTCTTAGCGAAAATTACAGTAATCGTTACTCTTAACAAATTTTAGTGTTGTCTTTACGATTAGCTAATTTTCAGTAGTCGTTACTCTTAGCTAATATTTCAGTCGTCTATACTCTTGGCTAAAATTACAGTCATCGTCACTCTTTGCTGGGATAATAATAGTCTATACTTTTAGCTAATATTAAAGTTGTCTGTACTCTCAGCTAATATTAGAGTTGTATCAACTCTTAGCGAATATTACGGTAGTTGTTTCTCATAGCTAAAATCACAGAAGTCTTTACTCTTTGCTAGTATATGACAGTAGTCTTTACTCATAGCTAAAATCACAGAAGTCTTTACTCTTTGCTATTATTACAGTATTTTTTACTCTCAGGAATTGTCACAGTGGCCTATACTCTTAGCTAAAATTACAATGTTCTTTACGCTTAGCTGATATTAGAGCAGTCTTTACTCTTAGCTAGATTTACAGCTGTATAAACTATTAGCTAATATTACAGTTGGCATTCCTTTTAGCTACAATCACAGTAGCCTTTACTCTTTGCTATTATTACAGTAGTCGTTACTCTTTGCTAATATTACAGTACTCTTTGCTCTTTGCTAATATTATAGTAGTCTTTAATCTTAGCTTATATTACAGTAATCTTTACTCTCAGTAATTGTTACAGTGTTCAATAATCTTAGCTAAAATGACCATTTTTGTTTACTCTTAGCTAATATTACAGCAGTCTTTACTCTTAGGCAATTTTACAGTTGTATAAACTCTTAGCTAATTTTACAGTAGTCGTTACTCTTAGCTAAAATCACAGATGTCTTTACTCTTTCCTATTATTACAGTAGTCATTACTCTTAGCTAATATTACAGCAGTCTTTACTCTTATCTAATGTTTCAGTAGAATGTACTCTTTGCTTATATTACAGTTGTCTATACTCTCAGCTAAAATTACAGTTGTATAAACTATTTGCTAATATTACAGGAGTCGTTACTCTTTGCTAATATTACATGATTTATTACTCTTAGCTAATACTACAGTAGTTGTTAATCTTAGCTAATAGCAGTCTTTACTCTTATCTAATGTTTCAGTAGAATATACTCTTAGCTTATACTACAGTTGTTTATACTCTCAGATAAAATTACAGTTGTATAAACTATTTGCTAATATTACAGGAGTCGTTCCTCATAGCTAAAATCACATTAGTCTTTACTCTTTGCTATTATTACAGTACTCGTTACTCTTGGCTAATATTACAGTAGTCTTTACTCTTTGCTAGTATACGACAGTAGTCTTTACTCTTTGCTAATATTACGGTAGTCTTTACTCATAGCTATAATCACAGAAGTCTTTTCTCTTTGCTATTATTACAGTATTTTTTACTCTCAGGAATTGTTACAGTGGCTTATACTCTTAGCTAAAATTCCAATATTCTTTACGCTTAGCTAATATTAGAGCAGTCTTTACTCTTAGCTAGATTTACAGCTGTATAAACTATTAGCCAATATTACAGTAGGCATTCCTTTTAGCTACAATCACAGTAGCCTTTAATCTTAGCTAATATTACAGTACTCTTTGCTCTTAGCAAATATTATAGTAGTCTTTACTCTTAGCTTATATTACAGTAATCTTTACTCTCAGTAATCGTTACAGTGTTCAATACTCTTAGCTAAAATTACAATATTCTTTACGCTTAGCTAATATTACAGCAGTCTTTACTCTTAGTAAATTTTACAGTTGTATAAACTCTTAGCTAATTTTACAGTAGTCGTTACTCTTAGCTAAAATCACAGATGTCTTTACACTTTCTATTATTACAGTAGTCATTACTCTTAGCTAATATTACAGTAGTCTTTACTCTTAGCTAATATTACATTAGTCGTTACTCTTTGCTAATATTACATTATTTATTACTCTTAGCTAATACTCCAGTAGTTGTTACTCTTCGCTAATATTACAGAAGTCTTTACTCTTGGCTAATTTTCCAGTAAAATATACTCTTAGCTAATATAACAATAGTTGTTCCTCTTAGCTAAAATCACAGTAGTCTTTACTCTGTTCTATTACTACAGTAGTCGTTGCTCTTAGCTAATATTACATTAGTCTTTACTCTTATCTAATATTACAGTTGTCTATACTCTCAGCTAATATTGAAGTTGTATAAACTCTTTGCTAATATTACAGGAGTCGTTCCTCAGAGCTAAAATCACATTAGTCTTTACTCTTTGCTATTATTACAGTACTCGTTACTCTTAGCTAATATTACAGTCGTCGTTTCTCTTAGCTAGGATTACAGTAGTCTATACTTTTAGCTCATATTACAGCAGTCTTTACTCGTAGCTAATATTACAGTAGTCTTTACTTTTAGCTAATATTGCAGTAGTCTTTACTCTCAGGTATTATTACAGTGGTCTTCACTCTTTGCTATTATTATAGTAGTCATTACTCTTAGCTAATATTACAGTAGTCTTTACTCTTAGAATAGTATTAGCTAATATTACAGAAGTCATCACTCTTAGAATGTATTAGAGTAGCCGTTACTCTTAGCTAATATTACGGTTGTCCATACTATTTTCTAATATTACAGAAGTCATTACTCTTAGCTAGTTTTACAGTAGTCTGTACTCTTAGCTAATATTAAACAAGTCTTTACTGTAGTAATTACACTTAGCTAATTTTAAGGTAGTCATTCCTTTCAGCTAATATTACAGTTGTCATTACTCTTAGCAGTAGCCTTTACTCTTTGCTATTATTACAGTAGTCGTTACTCTTAGCTAATATTACAGTACTCTTTGCTCTTAGCTAATATTACAGTAATCTTTACTCTTAGCTTATATTACAGTAATCTTTACTCTCAGTAATTGTTACAGTGTTCAATAATCTTAGCTGAAATGACCATTTTTATTTACTCTTAGTTAATATTACAGCAGTCTTTACTCTTAGGCAATTTTACAGTTGTATAAACTCTTAGCTAATTTTACAGTAGTCGTTACTCTTAGCTAAAATCACAGATGTCTTTACTCTTTGCTATTATTACAGTAGTCATTACTCTTAGCTAATATTACAGTAGTCTTTACTCTTTGATAGTGTATTACAGTAGTTGTTACTCTTAGCTAATATTACAGCAGTCTTTACTCTTATCTAATGTTTCAGTAGAATGTACACTGAGCTTATATTACAGTTGTCTATTCTCTCAGCTAAAATTACAGTTGTATAAACTATTTGCTAATATTACAGGAGTCGTTACTCTTTGCTAATATTACATGATTTATTACTCTTAGCTAATACTACAGTAGTTGTTACTCTTAGCTAATATCACAGCAGTCTTTACTCTTATCTAATGTTTCAGTAGAATATACTCTTAGCTTAAACTACAGTTGTTTATACTCTCAGATAAAATTACAGTTGTATAAACTATTTGCTAATATTACAGGAGTCGTTCCTCATAGCTAAAATCACATTAGTCTTTACTCTTTGCTATTATTACAGTACTCGTTACTCTTGGCTAATATTACAGTAGTCTTTACTCTTTGCTAGTATATGACAGTAGTCTTTACTCTTAGCTAATATTACGGTAGTCTTTACTCATAGCTATAATCACAGAAGTCTTTTCTCTTTGCTATTATTACAGTATTTTTTACTCTCAGAAATTGTTACAGTGGCTTGTACTCTTAGCTAAAATTCCAATATTCTTTATGCTTAGCTAATATTAGAGCAGTCTTTACTCTTAGCTAATATTACAGTTGTCTATACTCTCAGCTATTATTACAGTATATTTACGCTTAGCTAATATTAGAGCAGTCTTTACTGTTAGCTAGATTTACAGCTGTATAAACTATTAGCTAATATTACAGTAGTCGTTCCTGTTAGCTAAAATCACAGTAGCCTTTACTCTTTGCTATTATTACAGTAGTCGTTACTCTTAGCTAATATTACAGTAGTCTTTACTTTCAGTAATTGAAACAGTAGTCTATACTCTTTGCTAAAATTACAATATTCATTATGCTTAGTTAATATTACAGCAGTCTATACTCTCAGCTAATATTACAGTTGTATAAACTTATCTAATATTATGGTAGTCGTTACTCTTTGCTATTATTACAGTAGTCTTTACTCTTAGCTCATATTACCGTAATCATTACTCTCAGCCAATATTACAGCAGTCTTAGATATAGCAGATATTAGCTAATACTACCGTTGTCGTTACTCTTAGCTGTACTCTTAACTAATATTACAGTCTTTATTACTCTTAGCAAGGATTACAGTCGTCTATACTTTTAGCTAATTTTACAGTAGTATTTTCTCTAAGCTAATATTACAGTAGTCGTTACTCTTAGCTGTACTCTTAGCTGACATTGATGTAGTCAATACTCTTACCAAACTTTACAGTAGTCTTTACTCTTAGTTAATATTACAATAGACTTTACTCTTAGCTAATATTACAGTAGTCTTTACTCTCAGTAATTGTTACAGTGGTCTATGTTCTTAGCTTACATTACAATATTCGTTACTCTTAGCTAATATTACAGCAGTGTTTACGCTTAACAAATATTACAGTTGTCTATACTATCAGCTAATATTGAAGTTGTATAAACGCTTATCTAATATTAGTAGTCATTTCTCTTAATTAAAATAACAGAAGTATTTTATTTTTGCTAATACTACAGTAGTCATTACTCTTAGCTAATATTACAGCAGTCTTTACTCATAGCTAATATTACAGTAGTCTATACTTTTAGCTGATATTGCAGTTGTCTTTACTCTTAGGTATTATTACAGTGGTTTTTACTCTCATCTAATGTTGCAGTGTTCTATACTCTTAGCTACAATTACAGTAGTCGTTACTCTTAGCTAATATTACAGCAGTCTTTACTCTTAGCTTATATTACAGCAGTCTTTACTCTTAGGTATTATTGCTTTGGTCTTTACCCTTAGGCAATATTACAGCAGTCTTTACTCTTAGCTTATATTACAGCAGTCTTTACTCTTAGGTATTATTGCTTTGGTCTTTACCCTTAGCTAATATTACAGCAGTCTTTACTCTTAGCATATATTACCGCAGTCTTTACTCTTAGGTATTATTGCTTTGGTCTTTATCCTTAGGCAATATTACAGCAGTCTTTGCTATTAGCTAATACTACCGTTGTCGTTACTCTTAGCTAATATTACAGTCTTTATTTCTCTTAAATAGGATTACAGTAGTCTATACTTTTAGCTAATATTACAGTATTATTTTCTCTAAGCTAATATTACAGTAGTCATTACTCTTAGCTGTACACTTAGCTAACATTGCAGTAGTCATTACTCTTGCCATATTTTACAGTAGTCTTTACGATTAGCTAATTTTCAGTAGTCGTTACTCTTTGCTAATATTTCAGTAGTCTATACTGTTGGCTAAAATTACAGTCATTGTTACTCTTAGCTGGGATTATAGTAGTCCATTCTTTTAGCTGATATTACAGTTGTCTATATTCTCAGCTAAAATTACAGTTGTATAAACTCTAATATTACAATAGTCATTTTTAATAGCTAAAATCACAGAAGTCTTTTCTATTTGCTATTATTACAGTAGTCTTTACTCTTAGCTAATATTACAGCTGTCATTACTCTTCGCTTATACTACAGTTGTCATTACCTTTACCAAATATTACGGTAGTATATACTATTATCTAATATTATCAGTATTCTTTATGCATAGCTAATTTTAGTTGTATTTACTCTTCGCTAGAAATACTGTAGTATATACTTATAGCTAATATTTTAGTGGTTGTTACTCTTAGCTAATATTACAGTAGTATATACTCTTTGCTAAAAATGAAGTAGTCGTTACTCTTAGCTAATATTACAGTTGTGGTTTCTCTTATCTAATATTACAATAGTCGTTACTCTTACAGAATTTCACAAAAGTCTTTACGATTAGCTTATTTTCAGTTGTCGTTATTCTTGGCTGATATTACAGTAGTCTCTGCTCTTTGCTAATATTACAGCAGTTTTTACTATTAGCTCATACTAACGTTGTTGTTACTCTTAGGGACCACCCATACGTAGAATGTATGCACACATGACTGTAAGTCGCTTTGGATAAAAGCGTCTGCTAAATGGCATATATTATTATTATTATAATATCTTAGCTGTACTCTTAGCTAATATTACACTCTTTGTTACTGTTAGCTAGGATTACGGTAGTGTATACTTTTAGCTATTATTACAGTAGTATATTCTCTAAGCTTATATTACAGTACTCGTTACTCTCAGCTATACTCTTAGCTGACATTGCAGTAGTTGTTACTTTAACAGATTTTCACAAAAGTCTTTACGATTAGCTTATTTTCAGTTGTCGTTACTCTTTGCTGATATTACAGTAGTCTCTGCTCTTTGCTAATATTACAGCAATTTTTACTATTAGCTAATACTACCGTTGTTGTTACTCTTAGCTGTACTCTTAGCTAATATTACAGTAGTATATTCTCTAATCTTATATTACAGTAGTCGTTACTCTTACCTATACTCTTAGCTGACATTGCAGTAGTCGTTCCTCTTACAGAATTTCACAAAAGTCTTTACGATTAGCTAATTTTTAGTTGTTGTTACTCTTGGCTGATATTACAGTAGTCTATCCTCTTAGCTAATATTACAGTAGTCTTTAATATTAGCTAATATTACAGTCTTCGTTACTCTTAGCTGGGATTACAGTAGTCTATACGTTTAGCTAATATTTCAGTAGTCTTTACTCTTTGCAAATATTACAGTATTTATTACTCTTAGCTAATACTACAGTAGTCATTACTCTTAGCTAATATTACATCAGCCTTTACTCTTATCTAATGTTTCAGTAGAATATACTCTTAAGCTAATATTACTGTAGTCATTCCTCTTAGCTAAAATCAAAGTAGTCTTTACTCTGTTCTATTTTTACAGTAGTCGTTACTCTTAGCTAATGTTACATTTGTCTTTACTCTTAGCTAATATTACAGCAGTCTTTACTCTTAGCTAATATTACAGCAGTCTGTACTCTTAGCTAATATTACAGCAGTCTGTACGCTCAGGAATTGTTACAGCGGTCTATACTCTTATCTAAAATTACAATATTCTTTACGCTTAGCTAATTGTAACGACGTTCGTCTGTTGTAAAAAGAGAGTCAGACCGAAATGCAGCGTGTAGGTTACTCATGACTTTAATGAAAGTATCGCGGTACATGAAATAACTGATATAAGAAAACAACAAACGAAACGTGAAACTAATTACAGCCTATCTGGTGACTACAACACAGAGACAGGAACAAACACCCACAAAATACAACGTGAACTCAGGCTACCTAAATACGGTTCCCAATCCGAGACAACGAGAATCACCTGACTCCAATTGAGAATCGCTTCAGGCAGCCAAGCCTAACTAGACACACCCCTAATCAGCCGCAATCCCAAATAATACAAACCCCAATACGAATACAACATATAAACCCATGTCACACCCTGGCCTACCCAAACATATAACAAAAACACAATATACAATGACCAAGGCGTGACAGAACCTCCCCCCTAAGGTGCGGACTCCCGGACGCACCTCAAGAGCATAGGGAGGGTCCGGGTGGGCGTCTGTCCATGGTGGCGGTTCTGGCTCGGGACGTGGACCCCACTCCATTAATGTCCTAGTTCCTCCCCTTAGCGTCCTGGGATCATCCACCTTCTCCGCCGACCATGGCCTAATAGTCCTCACCCAGATCCCCACATAGCTGAGGAGCAGCTCGTAACAGAGGGGCAGCTCGGGACAGAGGGGCAGCCCGGGACAGAGGGGCAGCCCGGGACTGAGGGGCATCTCAGGACAGAGGGGCATCTCAGGACAGAGGGGCAGCCCGGGACAGAGGGGCAGCTCGGGACAGAGGGGCATCTCAGGACAGAGGGGCATCTCAGGACAGAGGGGCATCTCAGGACAGAGGGGCAGCCCGGGACAGAGGGGCAGCCCGGGACTGAGGGGCAGCTCAGGACAGAAGCAGCCTGGTACTGAGGGGAAACCCGGTACTGAGAAGAAGCCCAGTACTGAGAAGAAGCCCAGTACTGAGAGGAAGCCCAGTACTGAGAGGAAGCCCAGTACTGAGAGGAAGCCCAGTACTGAGAGGAAGCTCAGTACTGAGAGGAAGCTCAGGCAGGTAGTAGGCTCCGGTAAATCCTGGCTGGCTGGCTGGCGGATCTGGAAGAGACTGGTTGTCGGGCAGATCTGGAAGAGACTGGTTGTCGGGCAGATCTGGAAGAGACTGGTTGTCGGACAGATCTGGAAGAGACTGGTTGTCGGGCAGATCTGGAAGCACTGGCCACGCTGGGCCGACTGGGAGCACTGGCCGCGCTGGGCCGACTGGGAGCACTCCGGCAGCACAGGAGAGGAGACAGGCTCTGGCTGCGCTAAACAGGCGGGAGACTCCAACAGCGCAGGAGAGGAGAAAAGCGCTGGCTGCGCTAAACACGCGAGGCGCACTGGAGGCCTGGTGCGTGGTGCTGGAACTGGTGGTACTGGATCGAGGACACGCACAGGGAGCCTGGTGCGGGGAGCTGCTACCGGAGGACTGGTGTGTAGAGGTGGCTCTGGATAGACCGGACCGTGCAAGCGCACTGGAGCTCTTGAGCACCGAGCCTGCCCGAGCTTACCTGGCTCGATGCCCACTCTAGCCTGGCCAATAGGAAGGGCTGGTATGTGCCGCAGCTGGCTCTGCACCCGCACTGGAAACACTGTGCGCTCCATAGCATAACACGGTGCCTGCCCGGTCTCTCTAGCTCAACGGTGAGCACAGGGAGTATGCGCAGGTCTCCTACCTGGCATAACTATTCTCCCTTCTAGTTACTTTCGGTTTTCGCTCTGCATCGCCATGCTTTCCTTTTCGACTCCATAAGTCTATAGCCCTCTTCGCATTGCTGTAGGGAATCCCAGGCGGGCTCCTGCACTCGCCCTGGGTCGGCCGCCCACCTGTCGATTTCTTCCCACGTCGTATAATCCATGCTTCTGCTGTCCATAACGTCCTCCTTTAGATCCTGCCAGTTCACACGCTGCTCGGTCTGTGAGTGGTGGGTGTTTCTGTAACGACGTTCATCTGTTGTAAGAAGAGAGTCAGACCGAAATGCAGCATGTAGGTTACTCATGACTTTAATGAAAGTATCGCGGTACATGAAATAACTGATATAAGAAAACAACAAACGAAACGTGAAACTAATTACAGCCTATCTGGTGACTACAACACAGAGATAGGAACAAACACCCACAAAATACAACGCGAACTCAGGCTACCTAAATACGGTTCCCAATCCGAGACAACGAGAATCACCTGACTCCAATTGAGAATCGCTTCAGGCAGCCAAGCCTAACTAGACACACCCCTAATCAGCCGCAATCCCAAATAATACAAACCCCAATACGAATACAACATATAAACCCATGTCACACCCTGGCCTACCCAAACATATAACAAAAACACAATATACAATGACCAAGGCGTGACACTAATATTACAGCAGTCTTTACTCTTAGCTGATACTACAGTTGTATAAACTCTTATCTAATATTACATTAGTCGTATCTCTTAGCTAAAATAACAGAAGTCTTTGCTCTTGCTATTATTACAGTAGTTTTTACTCTTTGCTAATACTACCATTGTCGTTACTCTTTGCTAATATTACAATATTTATTACTCTTAGCTAATACTACAGTTGTATAAACTCTTATCTAATATTACATTAGTCGTATCTCTTAGCTAAAATAACAGAAGTCTTTGCTCTTGCTATTATTACAGTAGTTTTTACTCTTTGCTAATACTACCATTGTCGTTACTCTTTGCTAATATTACAATATTTATTACTCTTAGCTAATACTACAGTTGTCGTTACTCTTAGCTAATATTACAGCAGTCTTTACTCTTAGCAAATATTACAGTAGTCTTGTAACGGCGTTCGTCTGTTGAAAGAGAGTCGGACCAAAATGTGGCGTGGTGGTTACTCATGTTCTTTAATGAAAAATGAACGATACATGAAATAACAATAATATACAAAACAACAAACGAAACGCGAAAACCTATACAGCCTATCTTGTGACAACAAACACAGAGATAGGAACAATCACCCACAAACACACAGTGAAACCCAGGCTACCTAAATATGGTTCCCGATCAGAGACAACGAGAATCACCTGACTCTGATTGAGAACCGCCTCAGGCAGCCATAGACTATGCTCGACAACCCTACTCAACCACAATCCAATACCTATTAAACCCCAATACAAAAACACACCACAAAATAAACCCATGTCACACCCTGGTCTGACCAAATAAATAACGAAAACACAAAATACTAAGACCAAGGCGTGACAAGTCTTTACACTTAGATAATAATACAGTAGTCTTTAATCTCAGTAATTTTACGGCGGTCTATAGCTAATATTACAGCAGTCTTTACTCTCAGGAAATGTTACAGTGGTCTATACTCTTTGCTTAAATTACAATATTCGTTCCTCTTAGCTAATATTACAGTAGTCTTTACTCTTAGCTAAAATTACAGCAGTCTGTACTCTTAGCTAATATTACATTCTTCGTTACTCTTAGCTGGGATTACATTAGTCTATACTTTTAGGTAATATTTCAGGAGTCGTTACTCTTAGCTAATGTTACATTAGTCATTTCTCTTATCTAATATTACGGTAGTCGTTACTCTTAGCTAATATTACAGCAGTTTTACTATTACCTAATATTACAGTAGTTGTTACTCTTAGCGAATATCACAGTAGTCGTTACTCTTAGGTGTACTTTTAGGTAACATTACAGTCTTCATTACTCTTAGCTAATATTACAGTAGTCATTACTTTTAGCTAATGTTACAGTTGTCTATACTTCTTATCTAATATTTCAGTAGTCATTTCTCTTAGCTAATATTGGACTCGTTTTTAAGCTTAGCTAATATTGCAGCAGCTGGACTCTAGCTAATTACAGTTGTCTATACTTCTAGCTAATATTTCAGTAGTCATTTCTTTAAGCTTAGCTAATATTGCAGCAGCTGGACTCTTAGCTAATATTACAGTAGTCGTTACTCTTATCTAATATTACATTATTCTTTACTCTTATCTAATATTACAGTATTCTTTACTCTTAGCTAATATTACAGCCGTCTTTACTTGGCTAATATTGCAGTAGTCTGTACTTTTAGCTAATATCACAGTAGTCGTTACTCTTACCTAATATTGCAGTAGTCGTTACACTTAGCTAGTATTACAGTAGTCTATACTTTTAGCTAATATTTCAGTAGTCATTCCTCTTAGCTGATATTACATCAGTCTTTACTCTTAGCTAATCTTTCAGTAGTCTATACTCTTAGCTAATATTACAGTAATCTTTACTCTTAGCTAAAATTACAGTATTCTTTACTCTTTGCCCAAACAGCAGCTGCTGATCCTGTGTCTGGCATGAGCTGGCTTGAGGTCACTTGGAGGTTGCATCCAAGTCACTGAGCCAGAAGAGCCACAGAGTACAGAGTTATACAACGTAAACACACTTTGTTGAATGCCCACTTGCAGAATGATGGTTGAAGAAAAAGAAAGTGATTGTATTTGTTGCAATATTACCGTGGTCTCTCATTCAAGAACCTGAAAATGGTTGTCCAACATTGCAACATGTTTAATTATCTTGAACTCAGCCCTCCTACGTTTCTTGACGCCACGTAGTGTAATCATGCAATCCCAATGCAGGCTGAGTAGATGTTGGAAGCCAAAAAATTGAATGTGGCCACAGTTGCTGCAAACTTCACTGATGAATCCATCCAATGTTTACTTTATTCATGGATGGAAGATTGAATTGAGAGTGTTTTTATGGCTGTTGGAGAGAGCAGAGAGCAGTGTCCCCATCTGCAGGGTTCTGACTCCCCTGGTGCCATTTGCCCCATAATGCTGGGCCTGTTATGAGCACATTCAGTTGTGTGTAAAATGTCCCATGTGGGCCAATGTCCTGTATGTTCACCCACACATAGGCTACACACATGTACTGTACACAGGTCTAAACTCACTCCACACACACACACACACACACACACACACACACACACACACACACACACACACACACACACACACACACACACACACACACACACACACACACACACACACACACACACACACACACACACACACACACACACACACACACACACACACACACACACACACACACACACACACACACACACACACACACACACACACACACACACACACACACAGGTGTTTCAGGCTGGGGTTATGCATGACAGCATGACATGTGTATTTCTAAAACCAGCACTCTCTGATATGCAAGAATGGGCCAGGTCTCCGATGACTCACTGCCTTTCTCTCTCTACTCCAATTGCCTGTACAGATAATTGCAATGCAGAACACTATATTCACAGGTTAATGGGAGGAAGACATTCCTGTGTTTGCTTCTTTTATCTAACTGTATCCTTTTAAGGGAACCAGCCTTGCTGGAAATCTTTCTTTGACACATTTTGAGCATTTTATACCTTTTTATTTGTCTGTCTGTCTGTCTGTCTGTCTTTTTTTTTTTTTTAGGGAGACCATCTGCCATAGAGGAGATTTTTTTAAAGATTTGGGAATTTTGGTGAATAATGGTATTATAATAGCTTAACGTCAATGAGACAACCATCTCCTGCACAGGGAGGCAGACCTGCTCAGGCTTTGCCTGTCAAACATATTTATCCACTCTTCGTTAGTGTATAGTATGTGTGTCTACATGTGTGTGTCTTTGTGTGCATGCAGGTTAAAGCTTCCCCTGCCTCTGCTCCTGTCAGTCAGTACTCTCCTCTCTTATATTTCCCGCCATCTTATCTACTGGGCTGTCCTGTATGAATTAAACAGTGGGATGTGAGTGTTACACTATTAGACTGAATGGCTGAGACACCTCTCTACCCCTTCTACCTCAATCTCTCACTCTCTCCCTCCATCTTTCCCCCTCCCCTCTTCATCTCCCTCCCCTCTCCATCCCTCGCCCTTATTCTCACAGCCACTCTGTTTCTTAGCTCGTCTATCTGGTTCCCTCTTCCTCTGTCCTTATTTTTCCATCTTTCTTTCTTTCTCCCCCTCTCTCTCTCTCTCTCTCTCTCTCTCTCTCTCTCTCTCTCTCTCTCTCTCTCTCTCTCTCTCTCTCTCTCTCTCTCTCTCTCTCTCTCTCTCTCTCTCTCTCTCTCTCTCTCTCTCTCTCTCTCTCTCTCTCTCTCTCTCTCTCTCTCTCTCTCTCTCTCTCTCTCTCTCTCTCTCTCTCTCTCTCTCTCTCTCTCTCTCTCTCTCTCTCTCTCTCTCTCTCTCTCTCTCTCCCTCTCTCTCTCTCTCTCTCTCTCTCTCTCTCTCTCTCTCTCTCTCTCTCTCCCCTCTCTCTCTCTCTCTCTCCCTCTCTCTCTCTCTCTCTCTCTCTCTCTCTCTCTCTCTCTCTCTCTCTCTCTCTCTCTCTCTCTCTCTCTCTCTCTCTCTCTCTCTCTCTCTCTCTCTCTCTCTCTCTCTCTCTCTCTCTCTCTCTCTCTCTCTCTCTCTCTCTCTCCTCTCTCTCTCTCTCTCTCTCTCTCTCTCTCTCTCTCTCTCTCTCTCTCCTCTCTCTCTCTCTCTCTCTCTCTCTCTCTCTCTCTCTCTCTCTCTCTCTCTCTCTCTCTCTCTCTCTCTCTCTCTCTCTCTCTCTCTCTCTCTCTCTCTCTCTCTCTCTCTCTCTCTCTCCATTTGGCCTTCTTTTTCACACACAGCGGATCTTGCCATCTCGACCTCCTCCCACACAGCCAGTTTCTCTCTCGTTCGTTCTCTCTCTCTTGTGCCCCCTTCTGTCTCCTAGTATGAGTGCAGTCGGATGTCAAATGTCTGAAACCTTCCTCTTTCTCTGTCTTCCTGTGCTTGCTGTATTGGATGGCTCCTCCCCTATATTCTATCTGTTTTTTTATTACTTCATAAATGTTTTCTTATCCCCCCCACCTCTTATTCTTCTGCTATCTGCATTCCTCTCCGTTTTCCTTTGATTTTCTTTTCTTTCTTTCCTCTCCTTTCCTTTCCGTTCCCTTTCTTTTCTTTCCTCTCTCCTTTCCTTTCCCCTTTGTAGTCTCAGTCAGTCTGTCTCTTTGTCTATAGGGACAGTCTTCACCCCACACACTTGATAATAAAGGGTTCCAAAAGGGTTCTTCGGCTGTCCCAATCCTGTAACCCTTTTTGGTTCCAGGTAAAACTATTTTGGGTTCCTTGAAGAACTCTCTGTGGAAAAGGTTCTACATGGAACTAAAAAGGGTTCTACCTGGGACTAAAATGGTTCTAGCTGGAACCAAGAAAGTTTCTTCAAAGGGTTCTCCTATGGGGTCAGCCGAAAAACCCTTTTAGGCTCTAGACCTTTTTTTTTCTAAGAGTGCACTGTCTGTCTGTCTGTCTGTCTGTCTGTCTGTCTGTCTGTCTGTCTGTCTGTCTGTCTGTCTGTCTGTCTGTCTGTCTGTCTGTCTGTCTGTCTGTCTGTCTGTCTGTCTGTCTGTCTGTCTGTCTGTCTGTCTGTCTGTCTGTCTGTCTGTCTGTCTGTCTGGATTGTCCTCTCCTCTCTACTCTCTTTCTATGTACCTCTGTCCTCTCCTCACCCCAACCTCTCTTCTCTCTTCGGGTAACTGGGGCTGTCAGCTGTGCTGCATATATCAGTGTGCCAGTCCCTCTCACATGTGTGTGTGGCTGTGACAGGAACAATGAGAGGGAAAGGGCTCCCGTTTCACAGTTTGTCTTAGTTGCTTTTTAGGCACTGATGCTGAAGTCTTGTACTGTATCTGTGCGGTGAGTTTTCTGGACTCTTTGTGTCATTCTGACGGAAGTTCTAACTAAGTAGTAGTTGATTGTTTGAGACAGTATGTGGTTTTTGACTATGTGATTCTGGGTAGGTTTTTAGACAATACTTTATGTGAGACACCCCTGTTTTCAATACTTTTTAATACCTCACCTTGCGAGGATAAAGGCACGGAGCCTTTTTCTAAAAGGATGAGATTGGAGAAGGGATCTTGGACCATGCCTCCATACAGAATCTTTCCAGATCATTGAGGAAAATAGAGCTCTTTGGCCACGGATATCAGTGGTGGGCTTTGCTTCGAAATAAATGGGCATATGTAGAACAGAACCCCATACCATAGTTACTGTAAAATATGGTGCTGGATCTTTGATGGTATGGGCCTATTTTGCTACCACTGGTCCTGGTGCCCTTGTTAACCCTTGTGTGGTGTTCATGTTTTGGTTTTTCACCCAATTGTTTCAGGTCTGATGGACCCACAACATTATTTGTTTTTTAAAAACAATACAGTCATAACAATTTACATAAAAATACTTAATTAATAGATGTTGACTTATTTCAATTACAAGCAATACATGGTTAATATTTGCCATTTACCTCTGCTAGAGGTAGATCACATTTATCAATAAAAGCGCTATGCAATTAAAAAAAATCAAATGTGATTTTTGTAAACAGAAATCAATTAGAATCAAGACATGGGTGGAATAAATCATGTTTATCTTGAACAAATATAAATTAAACAAAGTTTTCACCACTATTGATGTTGATTGCTTTGAACAGAACAAATTGGAAGGACACACTGAACACAAATTCAAATTTAGGCCGGTCTACACACAACATGAGGGACAGTTTCACTGTCTGTGGGTTGCAAATGTATTTCTTGCACTTGATGCATGTGTACTGTGTCTTCCTGTCCTTCTTGGGTCCACACACATTGCAGAGCTTCTTCTAGAATGATGAAAACACTTAGTTCAGGAATTTTACTAGCATCTCACTCACTCACTCACTCACTCACTCACTCACTCACTCACTCACTCACTCACTCACTCACTCACTCACTCACTCACTCACTCACTCACTCACTCACTCACTCACTCACTCACATGTTTATAGTTACAGCAGGCCAAGCAAGGTAAGAGAGTCAGACACACACACATGCAACAACATCACTCACACTTC
The DNA here is from genome assembly GCF_021184085.1 of Oncorhynchus gorbuscha. NCBI lineage: Eukaryota > Metazoa > Chordata > Actinopteri > Salmoniformes > Salmonidae > Oncorhynchus > Oncorhynchus gorbuscha. The sequence goes on along the minus strand of NC_060185.1, from coordinate 63,532,041 downwards.
TGGTATTGGAGTTGTAGGTTATGTGGGTCGGGCGGATGGGGAACCAGCATCCTCCTCAATCATCATTACGATGGCTGCAAAAGCTGGAGTGCTTGGGATATGTTGCCTCCTCTGGTTTTGAGGTCTTACCAATTCCTTGCCCAGCTCCAAGAGAAAGAGCCAGTCACCTCTGGAGCTTCCCTCTGTTCCAATCTGGGTTCAACGCCATCCAGATGACAAAGACGTTGTCCATCCAGATGACAAAGACGTTGTCCATCCAGATGACAAAGACGTTGTCCACCGAGATGTCCAAGATGTTGAAGAATATCACAAGTTTTTTTGCCACTGTAGCCAGTCACCAGCTTGTCTAAATTGTCTAAATTGGAGAGCTCCTGTCCCAGCTTGTGGCGAAGTAAAAAAGTTATTGCACGTGATGTTGTGGCCACGGAGTCCCTCTGTCACGTCCAGGACAACCCACATCCCTTGGTTCTTCTCAGGGGCTCCTCCATCTGGCTTCCCCGTATACACCTGCAAGTTCCAAACATATGATGAAGCAGCAACACAGGCAGCCCAGATCTTGATTCCATATTCCATATCCGGTTTAGACGGTATGTACTGCCTGAAGATGCAGCGGCCCCTAAATGGCATAAGCTGCTCATTAACAGTAACATTGGGCCCAGAGTTGTAAAAGAGGGGAAGGTGGTCCACCCATTTGTCCCACACTGACCTGATTGCAGCTTAGCTTGTCTCTCTGCTGCCGAGCTGGTCTGGTGTCTCGGTGTGTGCTACTCCCTTCACAGAACAGCGCAAAACGGTCTCTAACCAGAATAGAAAGAGGAGTGGGAGGCCCACTCTGAGCAAGAGGACAAGTACATTAGAGTGTCTAGTTTGAGAAACAGACGCCTCAAAAGTCAGCTTCATTAAATAGTACCCACAAACCACCAGTCTCAAAGTCAACAGTGAAGAGGTGACTCCGGGACTCTGGCCTTTTAGGCAGTGTTCCTCTGTCCAGTGTCAGTGTTCCTTTGCCCATCTTAATCTTTTCTTTTTATTGGCCAGTCTGAGATATGGCATTTCCTTTGCAACTCTGCCTAGAAGGCCAGCATCCCGGAGTCGCCTCTTCACTGTTGACGTTGAGACGGTAGTGTATATATAGATAGATTTATTTAAAATCAATTTTCCTTCATTATTTTCCCCTAACCCTACCACCCCTCACCTAATTAGAGTAAACTAATGGACAACAACACTTAGGCTTCTACTTCCAGCTTTTTGTTTTTAATCCCACCCTTCAGTTACTCTCAACCCCTCCCATCTATCTCTGAAGACTATCCCGTTTTGTTTTTAATCCCACCCTTCAGTTACTCTCAACCCCTCCCATCTATCTCTGAAGACTATCCCGTTTTGTTTTTAATCCCACCCTTCAGTTACTCTCAACCCCTCCCATCTATCTCTGAAGACTATCCCGTTTTGTTTTTAATCCCACCCTTCAGTTACTCTCAACCCCTCCCATCTATCTCTGAAGACTATCCCGTTTTGTTTTTAATCCCACCCTTCAGTTACTCTCAACCCCTCCCATCTATCTCTGAAGACTATCCCGTTTTGTTTTTAATCCCACCCTTCAGTTACTCTCAACCCCTCCCATCTATCTCTGAAGACTATCCCGTTTTGTTTTTAATCCCACCCTTCAGTTACTCTCAACCCCTCCCATCTATCTCTGAAGAGCATCCCGTTTTGTTTTTAATCCCACCCTTCAGTTACCCTCAACCCCTCCCATCTATCTCTGAAGAGCATCCCATTTTGTTTTTAATCCCACCCTTCAGTTACCCTCAACCCCTCCCATCTATCTCTGAAGACTATCCCGTTTTGTTTTTAATCCCACCCTTCAGTTACTCTCAACCCCTCCCATCTATCTCTGAAGACCATCCCGTTTAGTTTTTAATCCCACCCTTCAGTTACTCTCAACCCCTCCCATCTATCTCTGAAGACCATCCCGTTTAGTTTTTAATCCCACCCTTCAGTTACTCTCAACCCCTCCCATCTACCTCTGAAGAGCATCCCGTTTTGTTTTTTTGACATGTGTTTTTAACTGTGTTGTTTCACAAAAGTTCTGAACCTACAGTATATATATATATATATATATATATATATATATATATATATATATATATATATATATATATATATATATATATATATATATATATATATATATATATATATATATATATTGTCATGCAGGTGAAAGAGGACCCAAAAGCGACTTGGCGAAAACAGAGTCTTTAATCCAGTAAAGTGAATACAAACAAAAAAACACAACTTTCACTCGAAATGACGAGGACTAACTGGAGACTCGATCTTGAACAGCAGGTGAACAGCTGGTTGCCTCGGGAAGGCACTCGAACCAGACAGACTCAGACACCTGCTCACCACGCAGCATCTGAGGAAAACACGACACGACAGGGCGATACACAATCACAGCACGGTGAATTCTAAACAAGGAACCGACAGGACAGGAACGGAACACAAAGGAAGAAATAGGGACTCTAATCAGGGGAAAGGATCGGGAACAGGTGTGGGAAGACTAAATGATTGATTAGGGGAATAGGAACAGCTGGGAGCAGGAACGGAACGATAGAGAGAAGAGAGAGCGAGAGAGTGAGAGAGGGAGGGGAGAGAGAGGGATAGAAAGAGGGAAAGAACCTAATAAGACCAGCAGAGGGAAACGAATAGAATGGGAAGCACAGGGACAAGACAAGATAATAAATGACAAAACATGACAGTACCCCCCACTCACCGAGCGCCTCCTGGCGCACTCGAGAGGAATCCTGGCGGCAACGGAGGAAATCATCGATGAGTGAACGGTCCAGCACGTCCCGAGACGGAACCCAACTCCTCTCCTCAGGACCGTAACCCTCCCAATCCACTAAGTATTGGTGACCCCGTCCCCGAGAACGCATGTCCATGATCTTATGTACCTTGTAAATAGGTGCGCTCTCGACAAGGACGGGAGGGGGAGGGAAGACGAACGGGGTGCGAAGAAAGGGCTTGACACAGGAGACATGGAAGACAGGATGGACGCGACGAAGATGTCGCGGAAGAAGCAGTCGCACAGCGACAGGATTGACGACCTGGGAGACACGGAACGGACCAATGAACCGCGGAGTCAACTTACGAGAAGCTGTCGTAAGAGGAAGGTTGCGAGTGGAAAGCCACACTCTCTGGCCGCAACAATACCTTGGACTCTTAATCCTGCGTTTATTGGCGGCTCTCACAGTCTGTGCCCTGTAACGGCAAAGTGCAGACCTCACCCTCCTCCAGGTGCGCTCACAACGTTGGACAAACGCTTGAGCGGAGGGAACGCTGGACTCGGCAAGCTGGGATGAGAACAGAGGAGGCTGGTAACCCAGACTACTCTGAAACGGAGATAACCCGGTAGCAGACGAAGGAAGCGAATTGTGAGCGTATTCTGCCCAGGGAGCTGTTCTGCCCAAGACGCAGGGTTTCTGAAAGAAAGGCTGCGTAGTATGCGACCAATCGTCTGATTGGCCCTCTCTGCTTGACCGTTAGACTGGGGATGAAACCCGGAAGAGAGACTGACGGACGCACCAATCAAACGACAGAACTCCCTCCAAAACTGTGACGTGAATTGCGGGCCTCTGTCTGAAACGGCGTCTAACGGGAGGCCATGAATTCTGAATACATTCTCGATAATGATTTGTGCCGTCTCCTTAGCGGAAGGAAGTTTAGCGAGGGGAATGAAATGTGCCGCCTTAGAGAACCTATCGACAACCGTAAGAATCACAGTCTTCCCCGCAGACAAAGGCAGACCGGTAATGAAGTCTAGGGCGATGTGAGACCATGGTCGAGAAGGAATGGGAGCGGTCTGAGACGACCGGCAGGAGGAGAGTTACCCGACTTAGTCTGCGCGCAGTCCGAACAAGCAGCCACGAAACGGCGCGTGTCACGCTCCTGAGTCGGCCACCAAAAGCGCTGGCGAATAGACGCAAGAGTGCCTCGAACACCGGGATGACCAGCTAACTTGGCAGAGTGAGCCCACTGAAGAACAGCCAGACGAGTGGAAACAGGAACGAAAAGGAGGTTACTAGGACAAGCGCGCGGCGACGCAGTGTGCGTGAGTGCTTGCTTAACCTGTCTTTCAATTCCCCAGACTGTTAACCCGACAACACGCCCATAAGGAAGAATCCCCTCGGGATCAGTAGAAGCCACAGAAGAACTAAACAGACGGGATAAGGCATCAGGCTTGGTGTTCTTGCTACCCGGACGGTAAGAAATCACAAACTCGAAACGAGCGAAAAACAACGCCCAACGAGCTTGACGGGCATTAAGTCGTTTGGCAGAACGGATGTACTCAAGGTTCTTATGGTCTGTCCAAACGACAAAAGGAACGGTCGCCCCTCCAACCACTGTCGCCATTCGCCTAGGGCTAAGCGGATGGCGAGCAGTTCACGGTTACCCACATCATAGTTGCGCTCAGATGGCGACAGGCGATGAGAAAAATAAGCGCAAGGATGAACCTTATCGTCAGACTGGAAGCGCTGGGATAGAATGGCTCCCACGCCTACCTCTGAAGCGTCAACCTCGACAATGAATTGTCTAGTGACGTCAGGAGTAACGAGGATAGGAGCGGACGTAAAACGTTCTTTTAGAAGATCAAAAGCTCCCTGGGCGGAACCGGACCACTTAAAACACGTCTTGACAGAAGTAAGAGCTGTGAGAGGGGCAGCAACTTGACCGAAATTACGAATGAAACGCCGATAGAAATTAGCGAAACCTAAAAAGCGCTGCAACTCGACACGTGACCTTGGAACGGGCCAATCACTGACAGCTTGGACCTTAGCGGAATCCATCTGAATGCCTTCAGCGGAAATAACGGAACCGAGAAAAGTAACGGAGGAGACATGAAAAGAGCACTTCTCAGACTTTACGTAGAGACAATTCTCTAAAAGGCGCTGTAGGACACGTCGAACGTGCTGAACATGAATCTCGAGTGACGGAGAAAAAATCAGGATATCGTCAAGATAGACAAAAACAAAGATGTTCAGCATGTCTCTCAGAACATCATTAACTAATGCCTGAAAAACAGCTGGCGCATTGGCGAGACCAAACGGCAGAACCCGGTACTCAAAATGCCCTAACGGAGTGTTAAACGCCGTTTTCCACTCGTCCCCCTCTCTGATGCGCACGAGATGGTAAGCGTTACGAAGGTCCAACTTAGTAAAGCACCTGGCTCCCTGCAGAATCTCGAAGGCTGATGACATAAGGGGAAGCGGATAACGATTCTTAACCGTTATGTCATTCAGCCCTCGATAATCCACGCAGGGGCGCAGAGTACCGTCCTTCTTCTTAACAAAAAGAACCCCGCCCCGGCCGGAGAGGAAGAAGGCACTATGGTACCGGCGTCAAGAGACACAGACAAATAATCCTCGAGAGCCTTACGTTCGGGAGCCGACAGAGAGTATAGTCTACCCCGAGAAGGAGTGGTCCCCGGAAGGAGATCAATACTACAATCATACGACCGGTGAGGAGGAAGGGAGTTGGCTCGGGACCGACTGAAGACCGTGCGCAGATCATGATATTCCTCCGGCACTCCTGTCAAATCGCCAGGTTCCTCCTGAGAAGTAGGGACAGAAGAAACGGGAGGGATGGCAGACATTAAACACTTCACATGACAAGAAACGTTCCAGGATAGGATAGAATTACTAGACCAATTAATAGAAGGATTATGACATACTAGCCAGGGATGACCCAAAACAACAGGTGTAAACGGTGAACGAAAAATCAAAAAAGAAATAGTCTCACTGTGGTTACCAGATACTGTGAGGGTTAAAGGTAGTGTCTCAAATCTGATACTGGGAAGATGACTACCATCTAAGGCGAACATGGGCGTAGGCTTATCTAACTCTCTGAAAGGAATGTCATGTTTCCGAACCCATGCTTCGTCCATGAAACAACCCTCAGCCCCAGAGTCTATCAAGGCACTACATGTAGCACCCGAACCGGTCCAGCGTAGATGGACCGACAAAGTAGTACAGGATTTTGATGGAGAGACTTGAGTAGTTGCGCTCACCTGTAGCCCTCCGCTTACAGATGAGCTCTGGCCTTTACTGGACATGAATTAACAAAATGTCCAGCAACTCCGCAATAGAGGCACAGGCGGTTGGTGATCCTCCGTTCCCTCTCCTTAGTCGAGATGCGAATCCCTCCCAGCTGCATGGGCTCAGACTCTGAGCCAGAGGAGGGAGATGGTTGCGATGCGGAGCAGGGAAACACCGTTGATGCGAGCTCTCTTCCACGAGCCCGGTGACGAAGATCTACCCGTCGTTCTATGCGGATGGCGAGAGCAATCAAAGAGTCCACATCTGAAGGAACCTCCCGGGAGAGAATCTCATCCTTAACCACTGCGTGGAGTCCCTCCAGAAAACGAGCGAGCAGCGCCGGCTCGTTCCACTCACTAGAGGCAGCAAGAGTGCGAAACTCAATAGAATAATCCGTTATGGACCGTTCACCTTGGTATAAGGAAGCCAGGGCCCTAGAAGCCTCCCTACCAAAAACTGAACGGTCAAAAACCCGAATCATCTCCTCTTTAAAGTTCTGGAACTTGTTAGAGCAATCAGCCCTTGCCTCCCAGATAGCTGTGCCCCATTCTCGAGCCCGGCCAGTAAGGAGTGAAATGACGTAAGCAACCCGAGCTCTCTCTCTAGAGTATGTGTTGGGTTGGAGAGAGAACACAATCTCACACTGCGTGAGAAAGGGGCGGCACTCAGTGGGCTGCCCGGAGTAGCAAGGTGGGTTATTAACCCTAGGTTCTGGAGGCTCGACAGGCCAGGAAGTAACAGGTGGCACGAGACGTAGACTCTGGAACTGTCCAGAGAGGTCGGAAACCTGAGCGGCCAGGTTCTCCACGGCATGGCGAGCAGCAGACAATTCCTGCTCGTGTCTGCCGAGCATGGCTCCTTGGATCTCGACGGCAGTGTAACGAGCGTCTGAAGTCGCTGGGTCCATTCCTTGGTCGGTTCCTTCTGTCATGCAGGTGAAAGAGGACCCAAAAGCGACTTGGCGAAAACAGAGTCTTTAATCCAGTAAAGTGAATACAAACAAAAAAACACAACTTTCACTCGAAATGACGAGGACTAACTGGAGACTCGATCTTGAACAGCAGGTGAACAGCTGGTTGCCTCGGGAAGGCACTCGAACCAGACAGACTCAGACACCTGCTCACCACGCAGCATCTGAGGAAAACACGACACGACAGGGCGATACACAATCACAGCACGGTGAATTCTAAACAAGGAACCGACAGGACAGGAACGGAACACAAAGGAAGAAATAGGGACTCTAATCAGGGAAAGGATCGGGAACAGGTGTGGGAAGACTAAATGATTGATTAGGGGAATAGGAACAGCTGGGAGCAGGAACGGAACGATAGAGAGAAGAGAGAGCGAGAGAGTGAGAGAGGGAGGGGGAGAGAGAGGGATAGAAAGAGGGAAAGAACCTAATAAGACCAGCAGAGGGAAACGAATAGAATGGGAAGCACAGGGACAAGACAAGATAATAAATGACAAAACATGACATATATATATATATATATATATATATATATATATATATATATATATATATACGGAAACAATAGATTTGACATTAGTTCTCTTGTTGTTTTTAGTCCCGCCCGTCAGCTCCACTCACCCCCTCCCATCTATCTCTGAACAGCATCTTGTTGTTTTTAGTCCCGCCCGTCAGCTCCACTCACCCCCTCCCATCTATCTCTGAACAGCATCTTGTTGTTTTTAGTCCCGCCCGTCAGCTCCACTCACCCCCTCCCATCTATCTCTGAACAGCATCTTGTTGTGATTAGTCCCGCCCGTCAGCTCCACTCACCCCCTCCCATCTATCTCTGAACAGCATCTTGTTGTTTTTAGTCCCGCCCGTCAGCTCCACTCACCCCCTCCCATCTATCTCTGAACAGCATCTTGTTGTGATTAGTCCCGCCCGTCAGCTCCACTCACCCCCTCCCATCTATCTCTGAACAGCATCTTGTTGTGATTAGTCCCGCCCGTCAGCTCCACTCACCCCCTCCCATCTATCTCTGAACAGCATCTTGTTGTTATTAGTCCCGCCCGTCAGCTCCACTCACCCCCTCCCATCTATCTCTGAACAGCATCTTGTTGTTATTAGTCCCGCCCGTCAGCTCCACTCACCCCCTCCCATCTATCTCTGAACAGCATCTTGTTGTGATTAGTCCCGCTCGTCAGCTCCACTCACCCCCTCCCATTTATCTCTGAACAGCATCTTGTTGTGATTTGAAGAGGGTAGTCCATAAGTGCAGACGAAGGATATCAAGGATCTGAACCTTTTCTTTATGGAGGAATGGTCTAAGATCCCACCCAATGTGTTCATCAATCTCATTAAATGTTTTAGTAAAAGTCTCTGTGTCATTATCCTCAGGTGAGGGATTGAAAGGGATTGGAAAAGGGGTGCCAATACATTTGAGCCCTATCTTTTTGAGAAAAAAATATGACTTGTTTCACAAAATCTCTTTCTCTGAGCAATTGTATTAATATGAATAATATAATTTCCGTTGGTTTTGTAACCCATATAGCTCAGTATTTGAATCATTTATTCTTGACAGTCTTTTTTCCCGCTTATCTTAATCAAGGGTGCCAAAAACTTTGGACCTGAGTGTGTGTGTGTGTGTGTGTGTGTGTGTGTGTGTGTGTGTGTGTGTGTGTGTGTGTGTGTGTGTGTGTGTGTGTGTGTGTGTGTGTGTGTGTGTGTGTGTGTGTGTGTGTGTGTGTGTGTGTGTGTGTGTGTGTGTGTGTGTGTGTGTGTGTGTGTGTGTGTGTGTGTGTGTGCGTGTATGCCTGTGTACATGCCTGTGCGTGCATCTGTAGGGTCACGTACATGTGAGGTACACTGAACCCAGGCTATCCTATCAGTCATGCTCCATGTTTCATCAAGCATTCTGATGAGACCGGGATGGATGGTTTACATTTCAGCAGCGTGTCATAGCTAGTAATGATGGAGAGTTGATGGTTTAGAGATCCCCATGGGTCATCACACTAGATCAGCTACTTTGATAAAGTAGGCCAGATACCATATTATCCACAATGCATCACACTGGATAACGAGACCAAATTCGGACTCTAATAGGAGTTGTGTGTCAAAAGAAAAGATTATTTCCAAACAATCACACTAAAGACCAAAAAAAAAAGCACCCAAACATAACTTGTGATGTAATTCTGTTTCCCTTCTTGGCTGGTTGTGATTGTAGGAGAGAGTAGCGTGGTCATGTAGTTGCTTTGTTAATCTCCTGTTTACATCCAACTATCTAATCCTCATTCACTTTCCAGTCCCCTCTAACATAGTTCCATAGTTCTGAAGCAAAGTGTCTGTGGCCCCATGTGTCCTTCATCTGACCTTGTCTAGCTCTTGCTACAAACTCCCAAAGCTCCCAAATTCCTCCAAATCCCGTTTTGTGAATACCTCCATTCTGCCCGCGCTGTCAGTGTTCCCAGTTTTCCAGGATTAGGGCGGCCGTTAAAACCGTGTCTAAGTGACGATTCCACTTTGGTGCTTGCGCAATGCGATTATAGGGAACGATCTTCATGTCGCAGTGGATGTATAAAAGCAGAGGAGCGAGAACAAGCAGAGACGCCAGTCATTCTCAGTCTCAGGAGCCGGTGACTGCCGCCCGCCCGCCTTCCTCCTCTACTCCTCTACTCCTCTACTCCTCTACTCCTCTACACCTCTACTCCTCTACACCTCTACTCCTCTACACCTCTACTCCTCTACTCCTCTACACCTCTACTCCTCTACACCTCTACTCCTCTACACCTCTACTCCTATACTCCTCTACTCCTCTACTCCTCTACACCTCTACCTCTACTCCTCTCTACACCTCTACTCCTCTACTCCTCTACTCCTCTACACCTCTACACCTCTACTCCTCTACTCCTCTACTCCTCTACACCTCTACTACTCTACTCCTCTACTCCTCTACTCCTCTACTCCTCTACACCTCTACTCCTCTACACCTCTACTACTCTACTCCTCTACTCCTCTACTCCTCTACACCTCCTCTACACCTCTACACCTCTACACCTCTACTCCTACTCCTCTACCCTCTACTCCTCTACTCCTCTACACCTCTACTCCTCTACTACCTCTCTACCTCTACCTCTACTCCTCTACTCCTCTACTCCTCTACTCCTCTACTCCTCTACTCCTCTACACCTCTACTCCTCTACTCCTCTACTCCTCTACTCCTCTACTCCTCTACTCCTCTACTCCTCTACTCCTCTACTCCTCTACTCCTCTACTCCTCTACTCCTCTACCCTCTACTCCTCTACTCCTCTACACCTCTACTCTACTCCTCTACTCCTCTACTCCTCTACACCTCTACTCCTCTACTCCTCTACTCCTCTACTCCTCTACTCCTACTACACCTCTACTCCTCTACTCCTCTACACCTCTACTCCTCTACACCTCTACTCCTCTACACCTCTACTCCTCTACTCCTCTACACCTCTACACCTCTACTCCTCTACTCCTCTACACCTCCTCTACCTCTACTCCTCTACTCCTCTACACCTCTACTCCTCTACTCCTCTACTCCTCTACACCTCTACTCCTCTACTCCTCTACACCTCTACTCCTCTACACCTCTACTCCTCTACACCTCTACACCTCTACACCTCTACTCCTCTACTCCTCTACCTCTACTCCTCTACTCCTCTACACCTCTACTCCTCTACCCTCTACTCCTCTACTCCTCTACTCCTCTACACCTCTACTCCTCTACACCTCTACTCCTCTACTCCTCTACTCTACACCTCTACTCCTCTACTCCTCTACACCTCTACTCCTCTACTCCTCTACACACCTCTACTCCTCTACTCCTCTACACCTCTACTCCTCTACTCCTCTACTCCTCTACTCCTCTACTCCTCTACACCTCTACTCTACTCTACTCCTCTACCTCTACTCCTCTACTCCTACCTCTACTCCTCTACTCCTCTACTCCTCTCTCCTCTACACTACTCTACTCCTCTACTTCTCTACACCTCTACTCCTCTACTCCTCTACTCCTCTACTCCTCTACTCCTCTACTCCTCTACCCTCTACTCCTCTACTCCTCTACCCTCTACTCCTCTACTCCTCTACACCTCTACTCCTCTCTACTCTACACCTCTACTCCTCTCTACTCCTCTACTCCTCTACACCTCTACTCCTCTACTCCTCTACACCTCTACTCCTCTACTCCTCTACACCTCTACTCCTCTACTCCTCTACTCCTCTACTCCTCTACTCTACTCCTCTACTCCTCTACTCCTCTACTCCTCTACTCCACTACTCCTCTACTCCTCTACTCCTCTACTCCTCTACTCCTCTACTCCTCTACTCCTCTACTCCTCTACTCCTCTACACCTCTACTCCTCTACTCCTCTACTCCTCTACTCTACCCTCTACTCCTCTACTCCTCTACACCTCTACTCCTCTACTCCTCCTCTCTACTCCTCTACTCCTCTACTACTCCTCTACTCTACTCCTCTACTCCACTACTCCTCTACTCCTCTACTCCTCTACTCCTCTACACCTCTACTCCTCTACTCCTCTACACCTCTACTCATCTACTCCTCTACTCCACTACTCCTCTACTCCTCTACTCCACTACTCCTCTACTCCTCTACTCCTCTCACCGTCTTTTACTAGTCTTCTCTTTCTCCCTAGATTTTCCTGTTTTTGAGGGATTTTTCTCCTTTTTAAAATGTATTATTATTATTATTTTTACAGCGCTGTCACTCTCTCGTTATGTACTCCCCTCTTGCTCTTCGTCCTGTCCATCTCCTTCCTCACGTATATATCTCACCCCCCCCTCGCCGCCTTTACAGTCTATGCGAATGATACAGTAGATTACAAATGGCTGGAATAACTAGAGAAAACGGCACAGGTTAACAGAGTTTTTAGTACCTCTAAGGAGCTGTAATATATGGTAGACATGTAACCTCCACACAGGGCTACCAATGAAAGGGTAACATTAACACACACACACGTGCAGGCACGCGCGTGCACACACACACACACACACACACACTTAACTCGGTTCATCTGAAGTGGGAAGCATGTCCTTTTTTTTCATTTGCTTGTTGATGATGCATTTAGGTGACTACGTTTTGATGTTGAAAGTGGAAGATGATGCTTCATGTTTTCGAAGAACTACAGAGAAAACGGAGGCTTTGCCAACGGATGAGTTCTGGAAAGGGGAGCAGGCTGAGGAACTCTTTCAAACTGCTTCCAAAGTGTCTCACTCTGCAGACCAGAGTTCCACTGCATTATTCAGTCTTATTTAAATACGTGTGTTGAGGCCTCTTGCACCAGGGCTGGACCTGCACTGAACTCACTGCACTGCACACTCAGTAGTGAACACGGCTTGAATATATCCTGTTACATATGAAGGAGACTGGCATTACACAATGCATTTAGACCTTAGTGCCTTCTCCTATATCTATCTATGTATTGAGAGGGGGACAATGTCGTAGTGTAGTTGATTAGGGTTGTCCCTTGGAGAAACACGGTGTGCCCAGGGCTTTCGATTGCTGTGCAAATGCAGATTTGCTCTGTGTCTGCAACGAGTCATTGTGTTGATGACTATCTAGCTGAGCCCTTGCTTGGTGATACTAGGCAGGCACACAGCTGTGTACTCTATCTCTCGTTTCTTACATGGCGGGAGATTTCCTTTTTCATTTCCGCAGGGGGGAAAGACACATGCACGGCAACGTCCCAAACACATTTAATAACTGAACCACGGTTATTGTTTATGTGGTGTGTGTCTGAATGGCTGTGATTCGGGTGCATGTATTTATCAAGCAATATGTGGTTTTGTGGGGGTGGGTGGGAGTGTTTGTGTCATGTGTTGCGAATCAGTTAATCTCATCTCTAGTAGAGAGCCAGGATCCAGGGAGAACAAAGGAACTGAAGGGAAAATCTCCCCCTCCTGGTCAAAGGCTGAACTAAATCTATCTCTCTGTGTGTGTGTGTGTGTGTGTGTGTGTGTGTGTGTGTGTGTGTGTGTGTGTGTGTGTGTGTGTGTGTGTGTGTGTGTGTGTGTGTGTGTGTGTGTGTGTGTGTGTGTGTGTGTGTGTTAGCGCGCGTGTGTGTGTGTGCGTGTGTGTGTGTGCGCGTGTCTCTGAGCTCTATTGATATCTATTGCCAATGTGTTTCTGTGTTTCTATTCATTTAGATATAGATAGTGGGGCCCAGGCCATATTCCTTCACTTATACTCATATGTGTGCATGTGTAATATTTATTAAATGCTTTGTGAATTTCACCAAGTTTAAGCATGACTGCGTTCTTGGCCATACGGGCATGTTTCTATTTTTCCCTGCAAACCTAACAGATGGGGGTTGGAGGATCATAGTATTTGTGCGCTACAAATGTTTGTTGTGTTTCTCTTTTGGATACAGATGAGAAGTGAAACATTAAGGCAGGATCCTCGAAGTCGCCCCCAGTCTCTCTCACACACACAACCCAGAAAACTAACGGTATAGTAAAATCCCTGAATATACGTGTCTCAATGTGTTACGTAGCTATACATGTCGTCTCAGTCTCAGCGTCTCCCTATAAGTGTGTAACAGTGTGCCCCTGGCAATAGTGTCACTGACATTGTGTGTACGTAATAGGTCGTCCTTGTGGGGTCCCCGTCCTTGGTGCATGGTAGTGCTCGTCAGAATGGGGCAATGAGGGAGGGCTGGGGGGAATAGGAGAGAGGCAGCATGTGCGTCACCGTGGAGGGGGGGGGGTTGGTGAATCTATTATACTGTGGAGCTCTTACCCCGCTGGAGGTGGTCCCAAGGGGACTGTACATCTATCGGACACCGCCTGTGTCCCCAGCCACTCCGAGAGCCAATCAAAGAGCCTGTTATAGGCGTGGTAAAGGTTTGGACAGCCTATCAGAGTGATTACTGCCGATGCCTATTGTGTGGATATCCAATCAAACAGCCAATCATAGCCTTGGTTTAAATGGCATGGTTGGTTTCCTGGCCTTTATATTGCTAAAGCAATCCATTTGTTGGATTAAATGTAGTCGTTTTATGCAATAACTCAACTTATATTAGCCACACACACACACACACTCACACACACACACTCACACAGACATGCACGCAAGCACGCGCACAACACGCGCACACACCCCAGCTAGCACATAACGTTCTGAGAACCGCATGTTGCGTAGAGCTTGGTGAGAGCGTGGTTGTGCCTATGCTTAATTTGCACACAACCTTCCCCATAACGTTTCCTACAGGTTTCCCCATGGTTCTATTTAAAGTCATGCCCTCAACTTGTCCAGAGAACCTTAAGAAACAAAACGTTCTTCTGTGGGAATTCCAGGACTTCAGCATAATGTTTTCTGGCGGTTTTCTCATGGTTCTATTTAAAGTAATGTTCTCAGAAGATTCAGCCCGTACGGACACACAGGTGTAATAATTCTACAGTGGTCCCTGCAGCGTGCGCTCAGACCGGTGGGACTAGAACACTTATTGACAACGTTCAGTTAAGGCGGATGCAACAGTCAGCGTTTGAGCGGGACACTGTTTTTTTTTTTTTTTTTTACAGGAACATGTTGCATAAACACGGTCTTTACAGTGTGGTGCTCGTTCTGAAGTTCTGTTCTGACTGGAGATATGCAAATGTCTGCATACTTGATCTGGGGAAACACTGGGGAAGTGCTTGGGCCCTCGTCGATTAGAGAAGCTTGTCCGGCTCAGTAATACCTCAAACGGGAATTGTCGTCAACAGCGAAATTAGCTACTTCTATGTGAATTCATGGGGTGGCGGGAACACACCTCAATTCAAACTGTTGTTAGAAAATAAAACTTGTTAGAAAATCATTTGATATGGACAAGTTGAAACAGCCTATAGTGTAGATAATTAACAGGCAGCATGCCTTGGTTTGAGGGCTGTGTGAGTTAACTTTCCTATTGCATAACAATCACCTTTTGGAACAGTGAGTGCATTCTGACATCACGCACATAGAAAAACTCAAGCTGCGGTGACTGTTAGAGATATTTGGAACTCACGCAAAGGTTAAGAAATCAATCGCAGGGTTCAAAGTGTTAAGTTAAAGCACATACATTCCCTTCTCAGAATTAACAAAACTCTCTCTATCCTCTATCCTGTGATGTGTGTTCAGGTGTGTTGGCCCCGTCCACTAATTGGCCACACCTGATCTTAATGAGTGGTTGTTTCCTTTGAAATGGGGTCCATTTGAATGGACAAAAACCTTTACAGCTTTGTATGAGTTTTTAAAAAACATGCCATGGTAGCTCAATCCTGCTGGAGCAGTGGACTAATTCCATGGATAGAGAGCAGAAGACTGTAGGTTCAAATCTGCCATACAACACTGAAATAGAAATGTGTTTGCATGATTAATGCCGAATCAAATTAATATCCTGTCTGTGCTTAGTGTTCTAAACAGTTACCTTAAGCTAGCAGTGTTTTTGAAACATGTTCTCAGGAGGTTATTTAATTACCTTCAAATGGCCTATAATTTCTGATCTAAACATTAACAAAACCTGCCAGGAAGACTTTCAGGGAACAATAGAGAAGGGTTTTCAGAAACTACCTGCAACCTAAAAAAAAGAACCTTCCCAAAACTGCATAAATGTTAGGTTTTAACGGGCAGGCAAACGTGTGGCTTTGTTCCCAGAACCAATGGGAAACCAAAAACATACGTTCGCACAACTTCCAAGGAACCACATTTTCTAGCTGGGACACACACACACACTTTCCCATTCCCAAGTCAGCACGTATCTAGTCCAAGCACTCAGCCTCACTCCTGCCTGTGAGAGGGTTTTGTTGGCTTGTTTGTGTATCAAATCCTCCACATACTTTTCTCCCTGCAGCTAAACTAGTAACCCAGACACTTGCACGCATGCTGAATTCCAATTAGGTTCAGCACTGCAGCTACAATAACACACTGTTGTCCGTTTATTTGACTGATGATAGTGTGCCTGGTCTTTTCCCGAGAGGTCACGTGTCCTTATGCACGGTTATTCCGATATGAATATGATCACTATAATATTACTTTCATGTCTTTCTATCAATTTTACATAAGCCATGAACATAGATAGACACCAATTCACATACGTAGATCGACACCAATGTGGTTTCAGCCATGGTACGATGCTAGTTCTCATTCCAGTTATTTTGCTGTCACAGTGCAGAAGCTAATTATGTGATTCTGAGGCATTGCAGGCATTGTGTCATTGTTTTCCATGTTAGTGAGTGTTGAGTTTGGTTACTCTGTCTGCAGCTATATCAGCGGGGTGTTTGTGTGAGCGCCATGTCCTGGTTTTTGTCTTGTTCCTCTTCCTGTGCCTCTGGTCCCATCCCTGTCCTACTTACTCCAGAAACGAGGGGAGAGCAGAGCAGATTTGGAAATAAATTATTAAATGCTAGTTGGATTAAATACTGGGAGCAATTCATCTCTCAGAGTGGATAACTGTGTGTAGTTATGCTATCATGTGTGTGTGTTTGCACACGGGCGTGTGGTGAGTGTGTGCGTGAGTTTTAAGAACTCCTCCAATCTATCTCTGTGAATAATTTGTGGTTATGAAAAATATATTATAGGAACAGGCAATTGGCCCTGCATTATTACAAGAGTTATTGGTTTAGTCTGCATGACTTCCCCTCATACAGGAAGTATACTGTACATCCTTACTCATTTCTCACTGCTCACATTTCTCCATCCCCTCTTCCTCTCCCTTCCTCTCCCCATTTCTGCTCTCTTCCCCCTTTCTCCCTCTGTTGTTCTCTCTCCACCTCTCTCATTCTCTCACCCTTGCGCCCCTTCCCCTCTCTCATTCTCTCACCCTTGCGAACCTTCCCCTCTCATTCTCTCACCCTTGCGACCCTTCCCCTCTCTCATTCTCTCACCCTTGCGACCCTTCCCCTCTCTCATTCTCTCACCCTTGCGCCCCTTCCCCTCTCTCATTCTCTCACCCTTGCGCCCCTTCCCTCTCTCATTCTCTCACCCTTGCGCCCCTTCCCCTCTCTCATTTTCTCACCCTTGCGCCCCTTCCCCTCTCTCATTCTCTCACCCTTGCGACCCTTCCCCTCTCTCATTCTCTCACCCTTGCGCCCCTTCCCCTCTCTCATTCTCTCACCCTTGCGCCCCTTCCCCTCTCTCATTCTCTCACCCTTGCGCCCCTTCCCCTCTCTCATTCTCTCACCCTTGCGCACCTTCCCCTCTCTCATTCTCTCACCCTTGCGCCCCTTCCCCTCTCTCATTCTCTCACCCTTGCGACCCTTCCCCTCTCTCATTCTACTGTACTTCTCCCTCCCCTTTCTACATTCTGCCCCATTCTCTCACTCGACTCCCTCTCTCTCTCTCCCTCCCTTCCTGCCCCCTCTCTCGACCCTTGCCACTGTACCACTGTATCTTCGTCATTAGCGTGATGCTGCAGTAGGGTGGGGTTCTGTTAATAGCATTGTTATAACACGGTACTGCATAGTCGCTCTGTTACAGAAGCCCACAGAACGCTGTATCTCTGCTGCTCTGCTCTTACAGCAGGCATGGGATACATAGAGAAGGAATAGAGCTGGGGAAGATGGGTCACTATCTGGTACAGAAAGGGTATTTCTTCTGTTAGAAAAAGTACTGTCCATAACCGAGGCATAGTACTAAAGACAGCAAGGCAGCATTTACAGTCAGGGCCAACATTTTTGGCACCTTTCATAAAGATGAGGAAATAAAACTGTATAAAATAAATAATACAAATAATGAGCTATATTAATGGTCCACAAAATGTGAAAATATTATTTTGTACTAATACAATTGGTCAGAGAAAAAAATGAAGTAATAATTAAGTTTCTTTAAAAAAGATAGGTATCAAAAATATTGGTACCCCTGTTTTCAATACCTTTCAGTACTTCACCTTGAAAGGATAACAGCACTGAGACTTTTTCAAAAATGTTTTATGAGTTGAACACATTGGGAGGGATCTGAGATCCTTCCTCCAGATCCTTGATATTCTTCACCTGCACTTATGGACTGTGTTCTTCAATTCAACCCGCAGGTTTTCAATGGGGTTCAAGTCCGGAGACTAAGATGTCCACAGCAAAATGTTGATTTTGTGGTAAATGAACCATGTCTTTGTGGATTTTGATGTGTGCTTGGTTTATTTCTTGGTGGAAGAGCCACTTGCGGCCAAGTTTCAGCCTCCTGGCAGAGGCATCCAGGTTTTGGGCTAAAATATCCAGGTTCTGGGTAAAGTTCATGATGCTGTTGACCTTAACAAGGACCCTAGGACCAGTGGAATAGTGATGGCGGAAGAAATCGAAACAGTTACATATCGCAATATTATTTTGGAGAATATTATATTGATATGTTGACTCCAAGTATCGATCTGTACAAAAATAAATAAAAAGCAATGCTTTTATTTTGCTAGGTAGCGTTAGCCAGTGCTAGTCGGCTGCACCTGAGCCAAAACGCCGGTATTTTTCATCTTATAGCTTGTTCTCCATCTTCTTTTTAAAAACTGAGCCAACATGTTTTCAGCACTTTCAGCACGTGAATTTCCATGATCAAAACAAATTCCCAGCCCTACAGTGGAAACAAAATAGCTCCATAACATTAAAAAAAACCACCATATTTTACAGTAGGAATGGGGTTGTTTTCGACATATGCTTCCTTTTTCCAAAGCCAAACCTACCACTAGTGTGCGTGGCCAAAGAGCTCTATTTTCATGTTATCTGACCATAGAACTGGTTCCAATCCAAGGGCCAATGCGGTTTAGCGAACTCCAGAAGTTTGCATTTTTTGAGAGCTTGGGACTATAAGGTTAAATCTGCATTTTTGTCAAACTTGACTTATTGACATAGCCTTGTTTCTGTTCATTGTTCTCTAGCTATACAGTACTCTAAATACACCCAATTCATGTTGTTGATATTGACACCATTCAAACCAATGAGGGTTCAGAACTTCAAAGTCAATGACCTCACAATCAGATTTTTTTTGCAGATGGAACCCATTTTTTTCCCTTTTTTTTTCTTCTCTCGTTTTTGAAATATTTTTTTTACATGTTGAATAATCTGTATACATACAAGAAGTATACAGATAGTCAATGATAACATATGCTAGGGGGTAGAACAAATGACAGATTATACAAAGACCTTAAAAGAAACACACACGTATTGATTGTTTTAACAGCTTTCTTACTAGAAGAATGTTGAACGGTCATAATGTACTGCTAGAATTCCTTATAGAAAACACGGAAGAGGGTTTCTTTATTACTGAATTTACATTTATGAACATGAAATTTTCCATTTAGAACGATTAGATTTGAAACCGAACAGCACATTCTCTCATAACAAACAAAAGTCATCAAGAATATTAACAATGATAAAACCTCTGAATATCTTTCCATAATTGTTTTACATGACGACAAATGCCAAAAGAAATGTGTCTGGATGCTCAACACAAAAAGTACAGTCAATGTTCATGTCTTTTTTGAGTTTCATCAGGTAATGATTCGCAGGGTAATACTTATGGATCATTCTGAAAGAGACCTCTTTGACCTTGTTAACAAGCAGGTATTTGTGTGGTAATAACCAGACTTTTTCACAACAGATATTAGCGACCAATGTATTCCAGTAAATTGTGACATAAGGAATGCATACAATATCCCTTTAAAATAAAGCACGTACAGCTTTTCGCTACACTCGCATTAACATCTGCTAACCATGTGTATGTGACAAATACAATTTGATTTGATTTGTCCTGATGGAGCAAAGAGGAACCTATTTTCCCTCAACTGGATTAAGGAGGGTCGGTCAAGAAGGTGAGGTCTGGCTACACCTCTAAATAACATGAGAGTTCCAGATGGAACAGCATCAAAGACTATGGCGAACTCTCTAGGTGTTACAGGGATATTGTAACGAGATAAAAAAAATGTACTCATAATTGAGTAACAATCCTTCTGCATTAAAAAGTTGACTCACCAGTAGGATATGATTATTGAGCCAGTTCTGTCACGACTTCCGCTGAGGTCGGTCCCTCTCCGTTGTTCGGTCAACGTCACCGGTCTTCTAGCCATCGCCGATCCACCTTTCATGTTCCATTTGTTTGTCTTGTTTTCCCGCGCACCTGGTTTGCAATACCTCATTACTCGTCTTGCATATAACCCCCTGTTTCCCCCCATGTCTGTGTGTGGAATTGTTATGTGTAAATGTATGTGTACTCCAGGCTGGTTTGCGCTGGGTTATTGTAACCCGTGTGTGTTTAGTTTTCTGAGTACCGTGTTTTGTTCGCCTCAATAAAGGGCTCCGTTTGCTACCCATTTCTGCTCTCCTGTGCCTGACTTCCCTGCAGACAGTTACTCACTCCTTTACAGAATTCCACACCTGTTTTTGCATGTTCCTTTTCCTGAGTTTTCCCCCGCATTCCCAGCATAAGGCGCTCGTCGATTCAGGCGTGGCTGGGAATTTCAAAGACAAAACAAATGGAAAATGAAAGGTGGACCTGCAACGGCTAGAGGACCGGTGACGTGTACCGCCGAACGCCGCCTGAACAAGGAGAGGGACCGACCTCGGCGGAAGTCGTGACAGTTCTTGAAAAATAAAGACTTGTTTCTATACAAAATGTCCTTATTGTTCCAAATTAAATACCTATGCGGGGAAAAATAATGTTTGTATATTAACGACCACGCTAAGAATACTTGTCTATGAAACGCAGATAATTTTGCAGGAATTGTATCAATGTTATAGCTACACAGTAACATAAAATTGAGGCCACCAAAACGGGAGAAGATATAAGGAAGGATGAAATTCCAAATTTGAAGTTGGATTCTTTAAGAAATGTTTAGCCCAATGTATCTTAAAAGTATTATTCATAGTAGGAAATCAGATCAAACCAAGTCCCAAGCTCTCGATATGTTGGACGACATTAAATAGAGCTCCCATACTTACTGTAAAATATAGTGGTGGAGCTTTGATGTTATGGGTCTATTTTGCTTCCACTGGTTCTGGGGCCCTTCCTAAGGCATCATGAACTTCACCCAGTACCGGGACATTTTAGCCAGAATACCTGGTTGCCTCTGCCAGGAGGCTGAAACTTGGCTGCAAGTGGATTTTCCAATAAGAAAGTAACCCCAAGCACACATCAAAATGCACAAAGAAATTGTTAATTGACAACAACAAAAAATCAACATTTTGCTATGGCCATCTGTCTCTGGACAAGAACCCCTTTGAAAACCTGTGGTTTGAATTGAAGAGGGCAGTCCATAAGCGCCGGTGAAAGATACCAAGGATCTGGAAAGATTCTGTATCTGTGAATGGTCTAAGATCCCACTCAATGTGTTCTCCAATCTCAGAAAACATTGTACAGTGACATTATCCACGCAAGGTGAGGGATTGAAAGGTATTGAAAACAGGGGTGGCAATCATTTTGAGCCCTATCTTTTCGAAAGCAAAATAATATTTTTCATTAAACAAAATATATTTCTCAGAGCAATTCTATGAGTATAAAATAATATAATTTATATTTTTTAGCGTAAAGTATAGCTCAGTATTTTCTGAGTCTTGTTTTTTAAGGGTGCCAATACATTTGGACCTGGCTGTATTTATATATCATGTAGATGCTGCTCCTACATACTGTGATAACCTGGAGAGAAATACACAGACAAAGTAGTGTGTGTCTGTATCAGTATCTGGCCTCATAAAGGGATATGGTTACTGTATGGTGGGGCGTCTCTGGTGCCTTGGCTCAGTGAGGGTGCAGGGGGCAGGGGGCTGGGCAGGCGGAGTGAGCAGGTCAGCCTCTCTGATGGGGTGTTGGGGTGGTGAAGGAGCTGCTAGCTTCTGCTGCCATAGCGAATATGCTGCTGCGGAGCTACATTACCTATGCTTGAGCAGTCCAGCTGCAGCTGTGTGTGTGTGTGTGTGTGTGTGTGTGTGTGTGTGTGTGTGTGTGTGTGTGTGTGTGTGTGTGTGTGTGTGTGTGTGTGTGTGTGTGTGTGTGTGTGTGTGTGTGTGTGTGTGTGTGTGTGTGTGTGTGTGTGTGTGTGTGTGTGTGTGTGTGTGTGTGTGTGTGTGTGTGTGCGTGCAGTATTTTGTATGCGGTATCTTTGGGTGTGTGTGTGTGATCGTTCATGTTCGGGTGTGACGTCGTGGCGAGAATGCTTTGTGCTCAGAGATGACAGGGTGTTGTGAATATGAACAGAAGCAGATAGGAATCTCACTCTGAAAAGGAGAGCTGTGTAAAAAGGAGGAGATCCAGAAGGAGTTGTGTTTTCATTCATCATCTTCTCTGCCCTGAAAATAAGCCTTCAGCTGTATGTGTTACTGTGTGTGTGTGTGTGTCTGTGTGCGGAGACTCGGAAGACCAGGAAGTAGCTGGTGGCACGAGACGAAGACTCTGAAACTGTCCTGAGAGGTCGGAGACCTGAGCGGCCAGGGTCTCAACGGCATGACGAGCAGCAGACAATTCCTGCTCGTGTCTGCCGAGCATCGCTCCCTGGAACTCGACAGTAGAGTAGAGAGAATCCGTAGTCGCTGGGTCCATTCTTGGTCGGATCCTTCTGTTATGCAGGTGAATGAGGACCCAAAAGCGACTTAACGGAAACAGAGTCTTTATTCCAGTCTTAGACAAAAGCGATAATCCTGGATATTATCAAGGCAAATGCAAACACAGGAAAACTGAAATCCACTCGTCAGTAGAGAGGAATGACTGGAGACGCGACCACAGACTGCAGGTCGTTTCGGGAAGGCACCGGCCGTAGCTGACTTTGACACCTGCTCACACGCAGCATCTGAAGAAGGTAAAACACGACAGAGCGGAACAAGGACACAGAACAGCGAACATCAAGCAAGGATCCGACAAGGACAGAAGCGGAAAACAGAGGGAGAAATAGGGACTCTAATCAGAGGGCAAAATAGGGGACAGGTGTGAAAGAGTAAATGAGGTAGTTAGGAGAATGAGGAACAGCTGGGAGCAGGAACGGAACGATAGAGAGAGAGAGAGAGAGAGGGAGAGAGGGAGGGGGAGAGAGAGGGATAGAAAGAGGGAAAGAACCTAATAAGACCAGCAGGGGGAAACGAACAGAAGGGGAAGCACAAGGACAAGACATGACAATATATGACAAAACATGACAGTGTGTGTGTGTGTGTGTGTGTGTGTGTGTGTGTGTGTGTGTGTGTGTGTGTGTGTGTGTGTGTGTGTGTGTGTGTGTGTGTGTGTGTGTGTGTGTGTGTGTGTGTGTGTGTGTGTGTGTGTGTGTGTGTGTGTGTGTGTGTGTGTGTGTGTGTGCGTGCAGTATTTTGTATGCGGTATCTTTGGGTGTGTGTGTGTGATCGTTCATGTTCGGGTGTGACGTCGTGGCGAGAATGCTTTGTGCTCAGAGATGACAGGGTGTTGTGAATATGAACAGAAGCAGATAGGAATCTCACTCTGAAAAGGAGAGCTGTGTAAAAAGGAGGAGATCCAGAAGGAATTGTGTTTTCATTCATCATCTTCTCTGCCCTGAAAATAAGCCTTCAGCTGTATGTGTTACTGTGTGTGTGTGTGTGTCTGTGTGCGTGTGCGTGTGTGTGCGTGTGCGTGTGCGTGTGCGTGTGTGTGTGTGTGTGTGTGTGTGTGTGTGTGTGTGTGTGTGTGTGTGTGTGTGTGTGTGTGTGTGTGTGTGTGTGTGTGTGTGTGTGTGTGTGTGTGTGTGTGTGTGTGTGTGTGTGCGTGCGTGCGTGCGTATTTGAGTGTGTGTGCTCCCTCATGGTGAGATGGGGTTGCCATGGAGACCAGAGAGCTGTGCAGAAGGAGAGCGGAAGAGAGGGGAAGGGGGGGAACTCGCCTGTGAGTGTGTTCTGCTTACACCCCTCCCCCATCCCACCTTCATGTGCTTACACAGACACACTCTCTCACACACAAATGCACACACCAACATACACGCTCAAGCACAAACATCCAAAGGAAGAGAAGTGCACGCCCAAACACTCAGCAGTATGAAACAGAGGGTTTTTTGTTCACAAATGAAAATCAACATTAATAGGCTACTCATCCCCCTTCTCCTCCCAGACACGCCCCAATGTCAAGATGCACAGGCACACACTCATTAACCCCCCCAAACCTCCCCTCATACCGACCCTCTAGCTTTATCTCTCTCTGCCCCCTCCTGGTTAATAAGATAGAGAGACAGAAAGAGGCAGAGTTAACCACTAGATTCGACATGCACCACTTGTCTACATTCTGGAATGCAAACATTAAGTCTCCTCATTTACCAACTGTTTACTAGTTATTCATAATGTAGTAGCGCATTCAATTATCATGCCCTCCGCAAATGTGAGATCTCATCAAAGGAAGTGTAATGAGGAATTAGGAATGAAATGTGATTTATAGTTTGGGTGATTCCATGAAGCAGAGTTTCAATGTCATTGGTTTCTTATACCCATGTATTGTGTGTATTAGCAAAGACAGTAGAGTATGAAAATAGGCTAAAACTGCTTCTCCAGTGGAAATCCCCGGTCAGACTTGTAGATGATGTCATGGCGACGTTGGCTAGCTAAGCTCATGCTTAGAAACACATAAGTGCCAAACTGCGTATGTGCAGGCCGTCAAATCAAAAAGCACTCCTTCGATATAAGGTTGTTCTGGATGACAATTTAAACGTGTCCGTTTATTACATTCACAAGGTTGGAGTAACAACACGTTCAGCTACTTCTGACATTGGCCCGAATCTAGGTTGTGCCTTTAGATTTAGAGAAAATGAGCGACTAAGAAATACTTTTTTAAACTTCTCTCATTGACTTCTCAAATCCCAAACCCCAGCCTGGTCTGTTTGGTCTGTTTCGCAAGCTTTTCCCGGAAGTCTTGTGATGTTACGCCTCTGGGTTTAGAAACTCTGTGGTATTAGTTTAGGAGTGTTTGTGTTTTTGCTTGTGTGCACGCCTCAGTTTTTAATAGTGTGTGTGTGTGTGTGTGTGTGTGTGTGTGTGTGTGTGTGTGTGTGTGTGTGTGTGTGTGTGTGTGTGTGTGTGTGTGTGTGTGTGTGTGTGTGTGTGTGTGTGTGTGTGTGTGTGTGTGTGTGTGTGTGTGTGTGTGTGTGTGTGTGTGTGTGTGTTAATTGCTAATTACTTCATTGACCCCTCTGCGGATCCTCTACCGGCCCAGCCCAGCAGTAGCCAGCACTGGGAGAGGAAGTGATGTGGTTGGTCTGTGACATCAGCATATTTCACACCTCGGAGGAGCAATCAATCTCACATGGCACAACCCTACGGAGCATGCTCTGTTGAG
The DNA here is from genome assembly GCF_021184085.1 of Oncorhynchus gorbuscha. Lineage (NCBI taxonomy): Eukaryota > Metazoa > Chordata > Actinopteri > Salmoniformes > Salmonidae > Oncorhynchus > Oncorhynchus gorbuscha. The sequence continues at coordinate 63,506,757 of NC_060185.1, read as the reverse complement.
GACCTGACACTGCACTCAGGGTGGCTCAATGGCAGAGATGGATACGGGCCTCCAAGGCCATCTATCGGTGGATATGACTGGATATGGGTCAGCTAGCATTTCGTTTACCATAGTGGGTTAATCGAAACATCATTAGTTACATTTGTCACTTCTTGAAGAGCAATGATAGTGTGTGCAGCTTGCCATTTAGCATAATTTTGCTGGAATGGTGTTTAAACTACAAGACAGACAGATAGATCTCTAAGAGCTATGTAGATATGAATATGAAACCCCTTTTCCCTGGTAAACCGCTACAACTTCATAATACGCGCTCATTATTGGCTTTCAGGACATGCTATTGTTTGTTCCCTCTGTGCATCTGAACGTGGGGTATGAGAAAATCTCTTCTTCTTTGAGTTTCATTTGTTAGAGTGCAGTTCAGCTGTGTGTAAGCAGTTCAGTTTGGTTTTAGCTGTGTGTTTGTTAGAGTGCAGTTCAGCTGTGTGTAAGCAGTTCAGTTTGGTTTTAGCTGTGTGTTTGTTAGAGTGCAGTTCAGCTGTGTGTAAGCAGTTCAGTTTGGTTTTAGCTGTGTGTTTGTTAGAGTGCAGTTCAGCTGTGTGTAAGCAGTTCAGTTTGGTTTTAGCTGTGTGTTTGTTAGAGTGCAGTTCAGCTGTGTGTAAGCAGTTCAGTTTGGTTTTAGCTGTGTGTTTGTTAGAGTGCAGTTCAGCTGTGTGTAAGCAGTTCAGTTTGGTTTTAGCTGTGTGTTTGTTAGAGTGCAGTTCAGCTGTGTGTAAGCAGTTCAGTTTGGTTTTAGCTGTGTGTTTGTTAGAGTGCAGTTCAGCTGTGTGTAAGCAGTTCAGTTTGGTTTTAGCTGTGTGTTTGTTAGAGAGTGCAGTTCAGCTGTGTGTAAGCAGTTCAGTTTGGTTTTAGCTGTGTGTTTGTTAGAGAGTGTAGTTATGCTGTGTGTAAGCAGTTCAGTTTGGTTTTAGCTGTGTGTTTGTTAGAGAGTGTAGTTCTGCTGTGTGTAAGCAGTTTAGTTTGGTTTTAGCTGTGTGTTTGTTAGAGTGCAGTTCAGCTGTGTGTAAGCAGTTCAGTTTGGTTTTAGCTGTGTGTTTGTTAGAGTGCAGTTCAGCTGTGTGTAAGCAGTTCAGTTTGGTTTTAGCTGTGTGTTTGTTAGAGTGCAGTTCAGCTGTGTGTAAGCAGTTCAGTTTGGTTTTAGCTGTGTGTTTGTTAGAGTGCAGTTCAGCTGTGTGTAAGCAGTTCAGTTTGGTTTTAGCTGTGTGTTTGTTAGAGTGCAGTTCAGCTGTGTGTAAGCAGTTCAGTTTGGTTTTAGCTGTGTGTTTGTTAGAGAGTGCAGTTCAGCTGTGTGTAAGCAGTTCAGTTTGGTTTTAGCTGTGTGTTTGTTAGAGAGTGTAGTTCTGCTGTGTGTAAGCAGTTCAGTTTGGTTTTAGCTATGTGTTTGTTAGAGAGTGTAGTTCTGCTGTGTGTAAGCAGTTCAGTTTGGGTTTAGCTGTGTGTTTGTTAGAGTGCAGTTCAGCTGTGTGTAAGCAGTTCAGTTTGGTTTTAGCTGTGTGTTTGTTAGAGAGTGCAGTTCAGCTGTGTGTAAGCAGTTCAGTTTGGTTTTAGCTGTGTGTTTGTTAGAGAGTGTAGTTCTGCTGTGTGTAAGCAGTTCAGTTAGGTTTTAGCTGTGTGTTTGTTAGAGAGTGCAGTTCAGCTGTGTGTAAGCAGTTCAGTTTGGTTTTAGCTGTGTGTTTGTTAGAGAGTGTAGTTCTGCTGTGTGTAAGCAGTTCAGTTTGGTTTTAGCTGTGTGTTTGTTGGATAGAGTAGTGATTTTTGTCTTTAGCTCAGCCAGAGTGGGTCAGGGTTCAACAGGATGGTCAGTAGACTTTGACCCATAACCTTTGTCCCAAATCGGTGGATTCTGCACTGTCTAGGAGAGCAGGTAGTGTGTCTGTTGTGTGTATGTGTTTGTGTAAGAGAGAGTGCATAGGTGCGTGCAAACAGTATTCATTCCTGTGCATATAACCCTACACTGTTATGTTTTTGCTCTCATCACTCCTATTGTGACCTAGAAATCCTATTTAAGAATAGCAAAGCTATTCTTGTTATTGGGCATAGGGGGAAGACGATTATGACTCAGAATCTGATGATTATTAATATTTCAGATCATGCTTCCCACTGAATGGAAATGGGACAGGAGGCACACAGGGCCTAATCCTGGGATTACAAACAGCCCAACGTCCGTAAGCTCATAACCGCTGTCTCCGTGGAGATACAGGGTTACACCAGAAAAATCTACCAAAATACCCAGAAATCTGTAGGAGAGCAGAGCACAGTCGGAGTGCAGAGCACAACTGGCCCTGCATCAATGAACAGAGTATCACAGAGTATTGTGTGTGTGTGTGTGTGTGTGTGTGTGTGTGTGTGTGTGTGTGTGTGTGTGTGTGTGTGTGTGTGTGTGTGTGTGTGTGTGTGTGTGTGTGTGTGTGTGTGTGTGTGTGTGTGTGTGTGTGTGTGTGTGTGTGTGCATTCGTGTCTCTAATGCTAATTACTTCATTGACCCCTCTGCGGATCCTCTACCGTCCCAGCCCAGCAGTAGCCAGCACTGGGAGAGGAAGTGATGTGGTTGGTCTGTGACATCAGCATATTTCATATCTCAGAGGAGTAATCAATCTCCCACGGCACAACCCTACTGAGCATGCTCTTTTTAAGGCCTGATGCTACACTGCACTCAGGTGGGGTCAATGCCAGGGATGGATATAAGCCTCCAATGCCATCTATTTGTGGCCGGACATGGGTCAGCTAGCACTTAGTTTACTGTAGTGTGTGGATCGAAAACATCATTAGTTATTAGTGATTTCTTGAAAAGCAATGCTATATTATTTCCATTCATTTATCCTATTTTTGTTGGGATAAAAAGCACAAGAGAGGGCTTTAATGTCGATAGGTCACTAAGCACTGCATAGAATTGAAGACAGATGTAAGATCCTAATTTGCGCCAGTTTGCCACGGCAGGAAATTAATCCAGCCACAACAGGAAAGTTATCCTGCAACATGGCGATCACAGTAAGATCCTACATCTGTATGAAATCCCTTTTCCCTGGTGAGGTGCTACAAAGTACTCATTATAATTTTTTTAGGGCCAACTATTGGTCGCCCCGCTGTGCGTCTGGAAGTGTGGATATGAAAGCAGCTCTTCTCCATTAAATTCCATTTGTTGGAGAGTGTAGTTCCGCTGTGTGTAAGTAGTCGATTCCGACTGTCCTACGTCCATCTCAGTAGTTGGTATTCAGATATACCTTATGAGGGAGTGTAACAGGCTTTGCAGGTGTGGTTCCCTTGTGCGTGCTGAAGGAGTGTAATGAAAATGGCGGAAACCCTCCCACTTGCTGGCCAACATTCAGTCGTGGTTTCAGTACATTTATCTTCGCCATTTTGATTCACTCTGAAAATTGCCACATTCAATTCTTTAACCCATGGTAATGGTGCAAGATTACTGTACATAGAATATATAATAGGGACAATAGTGTACAATAGTAGTCTATACCCTCCTTTATTATCTGCACTAAACATGGAACTATATGATGACAGAGCCAAGTATTGTGCCATACGTATGGTTCAAATGCTAGGGCTTATTCTGCGCTCCGCCCCATAGTAATTTAATTAGCCTACATGTATTTTGTTCTATGTTATCGAACTGTTACTAATGAAGCTCAGCAACAACCCCATGGCTGTAACGGCGTTTAGGGGAAGCAAAGGAAGGTCAACGAAGCAATGTGATTCAATGGAATGATAATGTAGGCCATACCAACTGAAGGGAACTGACAGGAAAGTGGCAGTGTAATATTTGCTGTTATTAGGCCTACTGAAGGTCGACACTGATAGTGGCTAATATTTAACGTGATAGAAATAGGAAACAGAAAAGTTCAGGGCAGCCTATAATTAAGTCATTTGAGAGTAAAACAAGCATCATTTATGTCTACAATTCCTTTATCCAAACGGATTACTTATTGTCCAAGCTCTTATCAATAGCTCTTATTCAAGTTGTAAATTACAGTGTGTGGAGAATGGTGATATTTTTTTCCGGAAGAAATCAAGTAGGCGCTTTTTCTACTTGGAAACGGCAGGTTCGCTTGACCTTCCTCATGGTTTCCTCACGTGTAAAGGTGGTGTAATTATGAGGGAATGAAGTCCAGGTCAGAATACGGTGTAGCTGTAGACACACCTCCGCCACGTCTTCATTTATTCCATCTCCACCCAAAACGAATAGTGGGTGAACATCACACTAATCTAAGTTCAAGGTCAGAATATGCGGAGAGTGAAAAGTGCGTAAAGAGGTTCCATTTACACAACGCTTAACTCCTGTCGGAATCGGGCCCATAGGTTTAAGCTGTGTTTCTGTTTGTTAAATAAGAGTAGCATGTAAGTTCAGTGCGTTTGGGGTCAGGGGTCAATGTGTGTGTGTCATGCACACACACACACACAAACACACACTCACACATCCAGACTTTTGTTTTTCCATGCAGCTTAGCTGAGTTTTTAATTATTATTAGTAGTAGTAGTATTACTATTTATTACACTTCTATAGTGCTTGTCATAACAGAAAAAGTTCTCAAAGCGCTTCAAAGGTCAAACAAATCAAAAATAAGAATAAATACACATTATGAGTAGCATAGCAAAAGCTAGCTAGGTCAACCGATAGAGGCCAAGTCTTTGAGGGCATGTATCCTCCAAAGATGGAGAGAGACAGTTCATGGCTTGATCAGAGGAAGGTGATCAGGGATATGATTGATGTAGATTGATTGTCTGGTGACAATCATGTAGAGGGCTACTCTGGGAACCAGCCTGAGTTGTGTAGCCACTGGCCTTCTCCTTCACAATGTATGGCACCCACTTGGGTGATGCCTCAGCAGCTCTGGGCATCAGAGAGCTCACCACATACAGTTCAGAATAGTAGCCGGCCCTCCTCACTATGAGCCCTCTGCCTCAGCACTGCATTCTTCCACTACATCTCCCATTCCTCTCAAGCCAAGCGACTGGTCAAATAATGTTCTCAAAAGAGGAGGAGCTAGCAGCCAGGTGAACCAAAAAATGCTGGTACTGTGTCCAGATGCATCATTCAACTAAAACATAAGCCGCAGCCAAGCCAAAAAGAGTTGACCTGCCAATCAATCTGTGGGTGAAAATATACGGTGTCTGTCAAATGTTTGGACACACCATCTCATTCCAGGGTTTTTCTTTATTTTTACTATTTTCTATATTGTAGAATAATAGTGAATAAATCAAAACTATGAACTAACACATATGGAATCGTGTAGTAACCAAAAAAGTGTTAAACAAATCAAAATATATTTTATATTTGAGATTCTTCAAAGTAGCCACCCTTTGTCTTGATGACAGCTTTGCACACTCTTGGCATTCTCTCAACCACCTTCATGAGGAATGCTTTTCCAACAGTCTTGAAGGAGTTGCCACATATGCTGATCACTTGTTGGCTGCTTTTCCTTCGCTCCACGGTCCAGCTCATCCCAAACTGTCTCAGTTGGGTTGAGGTTGGGTGATTGTGGAGGCCAGGTCATCTGATGCAGCACTCCATCACTCTCCTTGGTCAAATAGCCCTTACACAGTCTGGAGGTGTGTTTGGGGTCATTGTCCTGTTGAAAAACAAATGATTGTTCAACTAAGTGAAAACCAGATGGGCTGGCATATTGCTGCAGAATGCTGTGGTAGCCATACTGGTAGCCAAATGTGCCTTGAATTCTAAATAAATCACTGACAGTGTCACCAGAAAAGCACCATCACACCTCCTCCTCCATGCTTCACGGTGGGAACCACACATGCGGAGATCATTCGTTCACCTACTCTGCGTCTCACAAAGACACGGTGGAACCAAAAATCTCAAATTTGGACTAATCAGACCAAAGGACAGATTTCCACCTTTCGAATATCCATTGCTTGTGTTTCTTGCCACAAAAAAAGTATATTTTACTTATGGGTGTCCTTTAGTAGTGGTTTCTTTACAGCAATTCAATCATGAAGGCATGATTAACACAGTCTCCTCTATACAGTTAATGATGAGATGTGTCTGTTACTTAAACTCTGTGAAGCAGTTATTTGGGCTGCAATCTGAGGTGCAGTTAACTCTAATGAACGTATCCTCTGCAGCAGAGGTAATTTTGGGTCTTCCTTTCCTGTGCCGGTCCTCATGAGAGACAGTACCATTATAGCGCTTGATGGTTTTTTCGACTGCACTTGAAGAATCTTTCAAAGTTTTTGAAATTTTCCACATTGACTGACCTTCATGTCTTAAAGTAATGATGGACTGTTGTTTTTCTTTGCTTATTTGAGCTGTTCTTGCCATAATACGGACTTGGTCTTTTACTAAATAGGGCTATCTTCTGTATACCACCCATACCTTGTCACAACACAACTGATTGGCTCAAATGCATTAAGAAAGACAGAAATTCCACAAATTAACTTTTAACTTCTTGCGTCGAGCCAACCCGGATCCGGGATCATGACTACAGCCTCAAGCCCATTACCATAACGCAACGTTAACTATTCATGAAAATCGCAAATGAAATTAAATCAATATGCTAGCTCTCAAGCTTATCATTTTGTGAACAACACTGTCATCTCAGATTTTCAAAAATATGCTTCTCAACCATAGCAAACTAGCATTTACCATTTAGCGTTAGCATTTAGCATTAGCATTTAGCATTAGCATTAGCAGGCAACATTTTCACAAAAACCAGCAAAGACATTCAATAAATCATTTACCTTTGAAGAACTTTGGGTGTTTTCAATGAGGAGACTCTCAGTTAGATAGCAAATGTTCAGTTTTCCTGAAAGATTATTTGTGCAGGAGAAATCGGTCCGTTTTCTGCGTCATGTTTGGCTACCAAAAAAAAACTAACATTCATTCATCCAAACGCCAAACTTTCTTCCACATTAACTCCATAATATCGACTGAAACATGGTAAACGTTATTTAGAATCAATCCTCAAGGTGTTTTTCACATATCTCTTCATGATATATCATTCCTGGAAGTCTCCTCTCTGTCTCAATCACATGGATGAATGCGAGCAGCTTGGAGATTACGCAACAATTTCAACAAAGGACACCGGGCGAACCCCTGGTAAATGTAGTCTCTTATGGCCAATCTTCCAATGATATGCCTACAAATATGTCACAATGCTGCAGACAACTTGGAGAAACGATAGAAAGGGCAGGCTAATTCGTGGGGCTTTCACAGACATATAAGGAGACAATGAAAAACAGAGCCTCAAAAATCCTGCTCATTTCCTGTTTGAAGTTTCATCTTGGTTTCGCCTGTTGCATCAGTTCTGGGGCAGTCACAGATAATATCTTTGCAGTTTTGTAAACGTCAGAGTGTTTTCTTTCCAAAGCTGCCAATTATATGCATAGTCGAGCATCTTTTCGGGACAAAATATTGCGCTTAATACGGGCACGGTTTTTATCCAATAATGACATAGCACCCCCATAGGTCGAAGAGGTTAACAAGGCACACCTGTTAATAACTTCTTGATACACCCATCCCTTTAGCGGGATCATTTTCATCAACACCTGCCGAATTGCAGCACGCAAAATTATAATTAAATTACTAAAAATATTCATTTTCATGAAATCACAAGTGCAATATAGCAAAACACAGCTTAGCTTGTTGTTAATCCACCTGGTGTGTCAGATTTCAATACAGCTTTTCGGCAAAAGCATAACAAGCATTTATGTAAGAACATCTCTCTCATAAGACAAAATATTTCATACACTAGCAGCCAAGTAGATTGGTCACGAAAGTCAGAAAAGCAATAGATTAAATCGCTTACCTTTGATGATCTTCGGATGTTTGCCCTCACGGGACACCCAGTTACACAATAAATGTTCCTTTGTTCCATAAAGATTATTTTTATATCCAAAATACCTCCATTTGTTTGGCGCATTATGTTCAGAAATCCACAGGCTCGAGCGGTCACGACATCGCAGACGAAAATTCCAAATAGTATCCGTAATATCCTCAGAAACATGTCAAACGTTTTTTATAATCAATCCTCAGGTTGTTTTTAAAATATAGAATTGATAATATATCAACCTGGACTGTCGCTTTGTCAATAGGAGAGTGAGAGACAATAGCTGCCCCACTCAGTTGCGCAAGCAAAACTCTGCGAACACCGATATATCCACTGATGCGATGTTATCTTTCTCGCTCATTTTTCAAAATAGAGCCTGAAACTATGTCTAAAGACTGTTGACACATTGAGGAAGCCATAGGAAAAGGAATCTGGTTGATATCCCTTTAAATGGAGGCAAGGCATCCAACAGAGTGCTTTCAGGAAAAACAGAACTTCCTGGTTTGAATTTCCTCAGGTTTTCGCCAGCAATATCAGTTCTGTTACACTCACAGACAATATTTTGACAGTTTGGGAAATTTTAGAGTGTTTTCTATCCTAATCTGACAATTATATGCATATTCTAGTTTCTGGGCCTGAGAAATAGGCAGTTTCAAATGGGTACGTTTTTTAGCCAAAAAAGAAAATTCTGCCCCCTACACTCAAGAAGTTAATTGAAATGCCGGTGACATGCAGGTGTCTATCTCATGAAGCTGTTTGAGAGAATGCCAAGAGTGTGCAAAGCTGTCATAAAGTGGCTACTTTGAAGAATGTCAAATATAAAATACATTTTGATTTATTTAACACTTTTTTGGTTACTACATGATTCCACATGTGTTATTTCATAGTTTTGATATCTTCACTATTATTCTACAATGTAGAAAACAGGAAAAATAAAGAAAAACCCTTGAATGAGTAGGCGTGTCCAAACATTTGACTGGTACTGTATATAAATATAAATTCAATAAAGACTCAATGTTATCAAAAACAAAACAGCTGATTAAAAACAACACTTCAAAATAACAAAATGTGTACATAATGTATTGATAGGAGCACTATTTAGTCTGCCAATAGGGCGTCATGGCAACTGTATGGGCTACTGGTGCTGTAAGCTATTCAATATCGCCTGAAAAATACACTTCACTTCCAGATATTCACGTTCATGGTTGTTATTTGTTCAGATTTGATTATTGGATACGTGCTTTCTGGAACTTGCGTTATACACTCTATCCGCTGGGTTTTGAAGGCACTTGAATGTTGCCTTTTTCACCACTTGTCGTCACTGTTGACCGTTAGTGTGAGAAATGTTCACCTATCTTGGTCCCTCCCGGTTTCAGAGGGTGGGGAGATATTTTGTGGCTTTGTTACAGAGACACAGGGCGTGAGAGAGACTAGTCGGAGAATAGATCAGTCTGTTTATACCGTCTATAAATGTAGTCGGATTTGACAAATACCTTATTCAAAACCTTGATTTTTAAACATAATTTCATCTCTTTGGATCTATGCTTGGCACACCTTCGATGCAAATATGTCTTTACCGAATAGAAGGAGCTCTATTGTGACGTTTTTAGTGCTTGTGCTGCTGGAGTGTTACTGGGAAGCAGTGTCCGGGCAGCTCTCCTACTCCGTCTCAGAGGAGGTAAACCCGGGGACTTCCGTGGGAAATATCGCTAAGGATCTAAACCTCAATGTCCAGGATTTGGAGTCGCGTATGTTTCAGATTATCACCGGGTCCAAGAGAAAGTATTTCGCGGTAAATCTAAAGACTGGTGTTCTCTATGTGAATGAGAGAATAGACAGAGAGGAGCTCTGTGCAAATGCTCCTAAATGTACAGTCAGTGTAGAGGCCGTTATCAACAATCCGTTGAAGCTTTACCGTGTAGAAATTCATATTTTAGATACAAATGATAATTCACCGACTTTCACTGCTAAATCACAAAGTATAGACATTGCAGAGAGCACGTTGCCTGGGGTTAGATTCCCCCTACTATCGGCCTACGATGCTGATGTGGGGAAGAACGGTATCAATACATACAAGCTTAGTTCTAATGAGCATTTTTCCTTAGCGGTGCATAAAGGAGGAGGTAGTGTGTCTGTCGAGTTAGTGCTGCAGAAAGCTTTAGACCGAGAGAAACAGCCTGTGATCCAGCTCACACTGACCGCTGTAGATGGAGGAAATCCTCCGAAGTCTTGTACTTCAGACATAATAATGAATGTGCTGGATAATAATGACAACACCCCGGTGTTTACAAAATCGTTGTATAAGACTCTAATTTTGGAAAATGTTCCGATTGGGACAACATTATTAACTCTTAACGCGACAGACGCCGATGAAGGAACGAACAGCGAGATAATATATTCTCTGAGCAACAAAGATCAGGACCATATTTTAGATGTTTTCCATCTTGACCCAAATACAGGGACAATAACAGTTCAAGGCGAAATAGATTTTGAGGAACACCCTGCCTTTGAGATCCGTGCCCATGCGAGTGACAGAGGCCAGCCCCCGATGGCATCTCATTGTAAAATATTGGTAGATGTGGTGGACCTCAACGACAATGCCCCTGAGATCACTGTGACGTCACTCTTAGACAGAGTGAAGGAGGATGCGAAGGTTGGCACTGCCATTGCTCTCGTGTCTATTCTCGATAAAGATGGTGGCAAAAACGGAGTGGTTCATTGTAAGGTTGAGAATGAGGTCCCTTTTAAGTTAGAAACAAACTATAACAATTATTATTCTTTAGTGGTCGATGGGCCTCTTGACAGAGAGAGTGATTCTCATTACAATGTCAACATAATAGCTACGGATGATGGGACCCCGCCTCTCTTCAGCACCAGCGTTATTACTGTGCACGTTTCTGATGTGAATGACAACGCTCCTCGCTTCTCAGAACCCGTGATTAATGTTTATGTGAAAGAGAACAGTCAAATAGGAGAGATAATCACAACAGTGTCTGCAGTTGATGTTGACGTCAATGAAAATGCCCATGTGACCTACTCATTCTTAGAGAGTAACAGCAACTCAGTGCTGCTGTCTACAATGGTCAATATAAACTCAGATACTGGAGATCTAGTCAGCCTGCAGTCTTTTAATTATGAAGAGATACAAACTGTCCATTTTAAAGTTCAGGCCACAGACTCTGGTGTTCCTCCTCTCAACAGCAACGTGACTGTGAACGTTTTTATTCTGGATGAGAATGACAACAGTCCTGGGATTCTCGCGCCCTATTCTGATCACGGCTCCGTTAACTCTGAGAACATTCCCTATTCTGCTGAAGCGGGCTACTTTGTGGCCAAGATCAGGGCTGTAGACTCCGACTCTGGCTACAATGCGCTGCTTTCTTATCACATCTCTGAGCCCAAGGGAACCAACCTCTTCCGAATCGGAACCAGCACCGGGGAACTAAGGACTAAGAGGCGAATGAGTGACAATGACCTGAAAACTCACCCGTTGGTGGTGTTGGTTTCTGATAACGGAGAACCCTCACTGTCAGCGACTGTGTCTATTGATGTAGTGGTGGTTGAAAGTACAGATGAAATCCAGACTGAATCCAGAAACGTACCAAGAAAGGAGGAGAGCTTCTCTGATTTAAACTTGTATTTGCTGATCGCCATTGCCTCGGTGTCAGTGATATTTTTATTGAGCTTGTTCAGTTTAATAGCTGTAAAATGCCACAGGACAGACGACAGTTTCAAAAGGTACAGCGCCCCAATGATCACCACACACCCTGACGGGAGCTGGTCTTACTCTAAATCTACTCAGCAGTATGACGTGTGCTTCAGCTCAGACACACTGAAGAGTGACGTAGTGGTTTTTCCCGCGCCGTATCCACCTGCAGATGCAGAACTGATTAGTATTAATGGAAATGACACGTTTGGCAGGACTCAAACATTTCCCAACAAAGAGAAGGTAAGAAATTAAGTTTTCAGTTGTACCAGAAATGTGTTTTTCTCCTATCCTTAAAATACACATTTGCTTTGATGTGCTTCTCATTGTGTTTGGATGATGTAGTCTTTTGATTCGCTGTCTCAATGAAATTATTTGTGTGAAATAGACAACATCTTACTGCCTTCACAAGTTGAAATAAACTCCTTGCTTTTCGCTCGCTGTCAAGAGAAACATACGTGCTCTGTCCAAGGTGCTGAAACATATTACGGTCTTTCACTGCCTGTTTTTGCCAGTTGTTTGAACTAATGTCGTGGATGCGCTTTTTTTTTGCCTTTACTCCATTTACAACTTTTCATATGAAGAAGAACATGGCCTACATGTGCTCAGATATTATGGTCTTCATTCAGATTTAGTGTGTGTGTGTCATGGCGTGTAGGCAAAAAAAGAAAAACGGAGTTAGTGTAAGCTCATACATTCCCCACGTGGCGTCACTGTTGACCGTGGCATTGAGATATTGTATTTTGTGTCTTGAGGCCCCTCCCCGTTTCACAGGGTGAGGACATTTCTCGGGGCTTTGTTACAAAGAGACGCAGGATGAGAGAGAGAGAGACAGAGACTGGTCGGAAGCCACATCAGTGTTTACCGTGTAAAAATTCTGGATTGGAAACATATTTCTCGAAGCTTTGATTGTTTGACAGATATTCGTATCTTTGGATCTATGCTTGGCTCACCTTCGATGGAAATATGTCTTTACCGAATAGGAGATATGTTGTGACGTATTCAGTGCTTTTGCTGTTGGAGTGTTTTTTCTGGGAAGCGGTGTCCGGGCAGCTCTCCTACTCGGTCTCAGAGGAGGTAAACCGGGGACTTCTGTGGGAAATATCGCTACGGATCTAAACCTCAATATCCTGGATTTGGAGTCTCGCATGTTTCAGATTGTCACCGGTTCCAAGGGAAAGTATTTCGAGGTAAATCTAAAGACTGGTGTTCTCTATGTGAATGAGAGAATAGACAGAGAGGATCTATGTGCGAAGGCTCCGAAATGTACTGTCAGTGTAGAAGCTATTATCAACAATCCTTTGAAACTCTACCGTATAGAAATTAACATTTTAGATGTTAATGATAATGTCCCATCTTTCAGTGCTAAATCACAAAGTAAAGACATTGCAGAGAACGTTGCCTGGGGTTAGATTCCCCCTACTATCGGCCTATGATGCTGATGTGGGGAAGAACGGTATCAATACATACAAGCTTAGTTCTAATGAATATTTTTCCTTAGCGGTGCATAAAGGAGAGGTAGTGTGTCTGCTGAGTTAGTGCTGCAGAAAGCTTTAGACCGAGAGAAACAGCCTGTGATCCAGCTCACACTGACCGCTGTAGATGGAGGAAATCCTCCGAAGTCTGGTACTTCAGACATAATAATTAATGTGCTGGATATTAATGACAACACCCGGTGTTTACAAAATCGTTGTATAAGACTCGAATTTTTGAAAATGTGCCGCTTGGGACAACATTATTAACTCTTAACGCGACAGACCCAGATGAAGGAACGAACAGTGACATTGTATATACTCTGAACAATGAAGATCAGGACCATGTACTAGATGTTTTCCATCTTGACCCAAATACAGGGACTTTAACAATTAAAGGCAATATAGATTTTGAGGAACACCCTGCCTTTGAGATCCGTGCCCAGGCGAGTGACAGAGGCCAGCCCCCAATGGCAGCACACTGTAAAGTATTGGTGGAAGTGGTGGACCTCAACGACAATGCCCCTGAGATCACTGTGACGTCACTCTTAGACACAGTGAAGGAGGATGCCAAGGTTGGCACTGCAATTGCTCTCGTGTCAGTCCTCGATAAAGATGGTGGGAAAAATGGAGTTGTCCGTTGTGAGGTTAAGAATAAGGTCCCTTTTAAATTGGAGACAAACTATAACAACTATTATTCGTTAGTTGTAGATGGGCCTCTTGATAGAGAGAGTGATTCTCATTATAATGTGACCATCACAGCTACGGATGAAGGGACCCCGCCTCTCTCCAGCAGCCGTGTTATTACTGTTAACCTTTATGACGTGAATGACAACGCTCCTCGCTTCCCAGAACCCGTGATTAATGTTTATGTGAAAGAGAACCGTCCGGTAGGTGGGATAATCACAACAGTGTCTGCAGTTGATGTTGACGTCAATGAAAATAGTCAGGTGACCTACTCATTCTTAGAGAGTAAAAGCAGCTCAGTACCGCTGTCTACAATGGTCAATATAAACTCAGTGACAGGAGATATAGTCAGTCTGCAGTCTTTTAACTACGAGGAGATAAAAACCTTCCAGTTTAAAGTTCAGGCCACAGACTCTGGTGTTCCTCCTCTCAGCAGCAACGTGACTGTGAACGTTTTTATCCTGGATGAGAATGACAACAGTCCTGGGATTCTCGCGCCCTATTCTGATCACGGCTCTGTTAACACTGAGAACATTCCCTATTCTGCTGAAGCGGGCTACTTTGTGGCCAAGATCAGGGCTGTAGACTCCGACTCTGGTTACAATGCGCTGCTTTCATATCACATCTCTGAGCCCAAGGGAACCAATCTCTTCCGAATCGGAACCAGCACCGGGGAACTAAGGACTAAGAGGCGACTGAGTGACAATGACCTGAAAACTCACCCGTTGGTCGTGTTGGTTTCTGATAACGGAGAACCCTCACTGTCAGCGACTGTGTCTATTGATGTAGTGGTGGTTGAAAGTACAGGTGAAATCCAGACTGAATCCAGAAACGTACCAAGAAAGGAGGAAAGCTTCTCTGATTTAAACCTGTATTTGCTGATCGCCATTGCCTCGGTGTCAGTGATATTTTTATTGAGCCTGATCAGTTTAATAGCTGTAAAATGCCACAGGACAGACGACAGTTTTAAAAGATACAGCGCCCCAATGATCACCACACACCCCGACGGGAGCTGGTCTTACTCTAAATCTACTCAGCAGTATGACGTGTGTTTCAGCTCAGACACACTGAAGAGTGACGTAGTGGTTTTTCCCCCACCATTTCCGCCTGCAGATGCAGAACTGATCAGTATTAATGGAAATGACACGTTTAACAGGACTCAAACATTACCCAACAAAGACGAGGTAAGGAACATAGTTTTCACTTAACCCAGAAATCAATTAGTCTCATATCCTTCAATTATACTTTTTTTCTGTCTTTTTTGTACTTCTTAATGTCTTTGTATGACGTTGACCTTTCTTTCTCATTTGAATGTTCAATTAAATAATAGATGTCTTGCTGCCTGTAAAAGTTCAAATGTTTTACTGTTCTCGCGCTGTGAAGTGAAGCACACGGGTGCTGTCTATGGTGCTGAAAATCATCAAAGTCTTCGGCTGCGTGCTTTTGCCAGTTATTTGAAGTAATGTTGTGAATACGTTTTTTTTTGCTAAAATTAGCAGACATTTTAGCAGACATTTTCATATGAAATAGCACATAAATGTGTCGTCGTCATGCTTATATTGTGTTTGGATGGGTGTCATTGTGATATTCGGAGTTGGTGTATGCTTGTGCATTCACCACCTGGCGTCACTATTGACCATGGCATTAAGATATTATATTCGAGTCTCGAGGCCCCTCCCAGATTCAGAGGGTGGGAAGACTTTTCAGCTCTTTGTTACAAAGAGACCCAGGACGAGAGAGAAACGGAGTGGTCGGAAGCCACATCAGCGTTTACCGTAAAAAAATATTCAGCTGGATTTTAAACATAATTTTTCGATGCTTGGATTAATTGACGCATAATCGTTTTTTTGGATCTATGCTCGGCTCACGTTCGATAAAATGATGTCTTTGTCGAATAGAAGGAGCTCTATTGTGACGTATTTAGTGCTTGTGCTGCTGGAGTGTTACTGGGAAGCGGTGTCCGGGCAGCTCTCCTACTCCGTCTCAGAGGAGGTAAACCCGGGAACTTCCGTGGGAAATATCGCTAAGGATCTAAACCTCAATGTCCTGGAGTTGGAGTCTCGTATGTTTCAGATTATCACCGGGTCCAAGAGAAAGTATTTCGAGGTAAATCTAAAGACTGGTGTTCTCTATGTGAATGAGAGAATAGACAGAGAGGAGCTCTGTGCGAAGTCTTCGAAATGTACAGTCAGCGTAGAGGCCGTTATAAACAATCCGTTGATGCTTTACCGTCTAGAAATGAACATTTTAGACGTTAATGATAATGATCCGTCTTTTAGAATACATTCTCAAACTTTAGACATTGCTGAGAGCACATTACCTGGACTTAGATTCGCTCTGTCGGAGGCCTCTGATGCTGATGTGGGTAAGAATGCTGTAAGCACATACAAGCTTAGTCCGAATGAATACTTCTCGCTTGATACACACAAAGGGGGAGGCAGTGTGTCTGCTGAGTTGGTGCTGCAGAAAGCTTTAGACCGAGAGAAACAGCCTGTGATAAAGCTCACACTGACCGCTGTCGATGGAGGAAACCCTCCGAAGTCTGGTACGTCACAGATTATTGTTCATGTTTTGGATAACAATGATAACGCTCCAGTTTTTAGTAATTCGTTATACAAGACCCGAATTTTGGAAAACGTGCCCCTCGGCACAACGATCATCACCTTAAATGCCACCGATGTCGATGAAGGTACAAATAGTGAAATTGTGTACTCTCTTAGGAGCAAGGAACAGGACCATTTCTTAGATATCTTTCAAATAGACTCTAAAACAGGTATCATTACAGTTAAAGGGAAAATTGACTTCGAGGAAATACCTGCGTTTGAGATCCGTGCCCAGGCGAGTGACAGAGGCCAGCCCCCGATGGCAGCGCACTGTAAAGTGTTGGTGGAAGTGGTGGACCTCAACGACAATGCCCCTGAGATCACGGTGACGTCACTCTTAGACACAGTGAAGGAGGACGCCAAGGTTGGCACTGCAATTGCTCTCGTGTCAGTCCTCGATAAAGATGGTGGAAAAAATGGTGTTGTCCATTGTGAGGTTAAGAATAAAGTCCCCTTTAAATTGGAGACAAACTATAAAAACTATTATTCGTTAGTTGTAGATGGGCCTCTTGATAGAGAGACGGCTTCTCAGTATGATGTCACCATCACAGCTACGGATGAAGGGACCCCGTCTCTCTCCAGCACCAGCGTTGTTACTGTACACGTTGCTGATGTGAATGACAACGCTCCTCGCTTCTCAGAACCAGTGATTAACGTTTATGTTAAAGAGAACAGTCCGATAGGCGAGCTTATCAAAACAGTGTCTGCAGTTGATGCTGACGTCAGTGAAAATAGTCATGTGACCTACTCACTCTTAGAGAGTAACAGTAACTCACTACCGCTGTCTACAATGGTCAATATAAATTCAGATACTGGAGATATAGTCAGCCTGCAGTCTTTTAATTATGAGGAGATAAAAACTTTCCAGTTCAAAGTTCAGGCCTCAGACTCTGGTGTTCCTCCTCTCAGCAGCAACGTGACTGTGAACGTTTTTATTCTGGATGAGAATGACAACATTCCTGGGATTCTCGCGCCCTATTCTGATCACGGCTCGGTTAACTCTGAGAACATTCCCTATTCTGCTGAAGCGGGCTACTTTGTGGCCAAGATCAGGGCTGTAGACTCCGACTCTGGCTACAATGCGCTGCTTTCTTATCACATCTCTGAGCCCAAGGGAACCAACCTCTTCCGAATCGGAACCAGCACCGGGGAACTAAGGACTAAGAGGCGAATGAGTGACAATGACCTGAAAACTCACCCGTTGGTCGTGTTGGTTTCTGATAACGGAGAACCCTCACTGTCAGCGACTGTGTCTATTGATGTAGCGGTGGTTGAAAGTACAGGTGAAATCCAGACTCAATACAGAAACGTACCAAGAAAGGAGGAAAGCTTCTCTGATTTAAACCTGTATTTGCTGATCGCCATTGCCTCGGTGTCAGTAATATTTTTATTGAGCTTGTTCAGTTTAATAGCTGTAAAATGCCACAGGACAGACGACAGTTTCAAAAGGTACAGCGCCCCTATGATCACCACACACCCTGACGGGAGCTGGTCTTACTCTAAATCTACTCAGCAGTATGACGTGTGTTTCAGCTCAGATACACTGAAGAGTGACGTAGTGGTTTTTCCCGCGCCGTATCCACCTGCAGATGCAGAGCTTATCAGTATTAACGGCAACGAAACGTTTAACAGGAATCAGACATTACCCAACAAAGAGAAGGTAAGAAATACCGTTTTTTTAAACATAGTAATAATTTTCTATTCTTTACTGAACATGTTTTCCTTGTTTCATGCTTCTCAATGTTTTGATGACGTTGACATTTACTTCACTGTCTCATTTGAATGTTCAGTGAAATAACTGACTTCTTAATTACTTTATAACTTTTAAATACGGCTTGGTTTTTACCCGCTGTAAATTCAAACTTTGGTGCTCTGTCCATGGTGCTGAAAGCCATCGTGCTCAAACATTGGTTGTTTACTTGAGCGAATAGCTTTTTTGTCGTTTTGTAGGCCTGTATTTTGTAGACGCTGACATGTAGTGCAGAACTTAAATTAAATTATCGGATATATTATTGTTCAAATGCACAGGTTTTGCCTTTGTGTCGTAGAATAATGTGATTTTCTGAATAATTATTGTAAGCTCGTTCCGGTGCCACGTGGCGTCACTATTGACCGTGGCTTTGAGCTTTTATATGTGAGTCTCTAGGCTCCTCCCAGCATCAGATGGTGAGGAGATTTCTCGGGGCTTTGTTACAAAGAGAGGAAGAAAGAGAGAGATATTGCTGTCGGAGGCGACATGGTGTTTACCGTGTAGAAATTCGATTTGATGAATATATTGTTTTATGCTTTGATTAATTAAAGGATACTCATCTCTTTTGATCTATGCGTGGCTCACATTGGATGGAATTATGTCTTTACCGAATAGAAGGAGCTCTATTGTGACGTATTTGGTGTTTGTGCTGCTGGAGTGTTACTGGGAAGCGGTGTCCGGGCAGCTCTCCTACTCCGTCTCAGAGGAGGTAAACCCGGGGACTTCCGTGGGAAATATCGCTAAGGATCTAAACCTCAATGTCCAGGATTTGGAGTCGCGTATGTTTCAGATTATCACCGGGTCCAAGAGAAAATATTTCGAGGTAAATCTAAAGACTGGTGTTCTCTATGTGAATGAGAGAATCGACAGGGAGGAGCTCTGTGCAAATGCTCCTAAATGTACAGTCAGTGTAGAGGCCGTTATCAACAATCCGTTGAAACTCTACCGTGTAGAAATGAATATATTAGATGTTAATGACAATGCTCCATCTTTCCGAGCGAAATCACAAACTATAGACATTGCTGAAAACACTTTTCCAGGGGTACGATTTCCGTTGTTAGACGCATCTGATGTAGATGTTGGAAAGAATGCTCTCAATACATACAAACTGGGCCATAGCCAGCATTTTTCCTTAGCGGTGCACAAAGGGGGTGAGAGTGTGTCTGCTGAGTTAGTACTGCAGAAAGCTTTAGACCGAGAGAAACAGCCTGTGATCCAGCTCACACTGACCGCTTTAGATGGAGGAAATCCAGCAAGGTCAGGTACATTGGAAGTAATAGTTCATGTTCTGGATATAAATGATAACGCTCCAGTTTTCACCACGTCTTTGTACAAGACACGTATGATTGAAAATGCACCAATAGGAACGACTGTCATAACTTTAAATGCGACAGACTTTGATGAGGGTACGAATAGTCACCTTGTTTATTCTATCAGCAAAAATGAGAAGGATCATATCCTCCAGATGTTCGATATTGAGCCAAAAACGGGGATAATTACAGTTAAAGGTCAAATTGACTATGAAGAACATACTGCATTTGAGATCCGTGCCCAGGCGAGTGACAGAGGGCAGCCCCCGATGGCATCTCATTGTAAAATATTGGTAGAAGTGGTGGACCTCAACGACAATGCCCCTGAGATCACTGTGACGTCACTCTTAGACACAGTAAAAGAGGACGCTAAGGTTGGCACTGCCATTGCTCTCGTGTCAGTCCTCGATAAAGATGGTGGCAAAAATGGGTTGGTACATTGCGAGGTTAAGAATAAAGTCCCCTTTAAATTAGAGATGAACTATAAAAATTATTACTCTTTAGTAGTCGATGGGCATCTTGACAGAGAGAGGGCTTCTCAGTACAATGTCAACATCATAGCTACGGATGATGGGACCCCGCCTCTCTTCAGCACCAGCGTTATTACTGTGCACGTTTCTGATGTGAATGACAACGCTCCTCGCTTCTCAGAACCAGTGATTAATGTTTATGTTAAAGAGAACAGTCCGATTGGAGATGAAATTAAAACCGTGTCTGCAGTTGATGTTGACGTCAATGAAAATAGTCATGTGACCTACTCATTCTTAGAGTGTAAAAACAAGTCAGTACCACTGTCTACAATGGTCAATATAAACTCAGTGACAGGAGATATAGTCAGTCTGCAGTCTTTTAACTACGAGGAGATAAAAACATTCCAGTTTAAAGTTCAGGCCACAGACTCTGGTGTTCCTCCTCTCAGCAGCAACGTGACTGTGAACGTTTTTATTCTGGATGAGAATGACAACAGTCCTGGGATTCTCGCGCCCTATTCTGATCACGGCTCCGTTAACTCTGAGAACATTCCCTAACCTGCTGAAGCGGGCTACTTTGTGGCCAAGATCAGGGCTGTAGACTCCGACTCTGGTTACAATGCGCTGCTTTCTTATCACATCTCTGAGCCCAAGGGAACCAACCTCTTCCGAATCGGAACCAGCACCGGGGAACTAAGGACTAAGAGGAGAATGAGTGACAATGACCTGAAAGCTCACCCGTTGGTCGTGTTGGTTTCTGATAACGGAGAACCCTCACTGTCAGCGACTGTGTCTATTGATGTAGTGGTGGTTGAAAGTACAGGTGAAATCCAGACTGAATCAAGAAACATACCAAGAAAGGAGGAGAGCTTCTCTGATTTAAACCTGTATTTGCTGATCTCCATTGCCTCGGTGTCAGTGATATTTTTATTGAGCCTGATCAGTTTAATAGCTGTAAAATGCCACAGGACAGACGACAGTTTTAAAAGATACAGCGCCCCAATGATCACCACACACCCTGACGGGAGCTGGTCTTACTCTAAATCTACTCAGCAGTATGACGTGTGTTTCAGCTCAGACACAATGAAGAGTGACGTTGTAGTTTTCCCCGCACCGTATCCACCTGCAGATGCAGAACTGATCAGTATTAATGGAAATGACACGTTTGACAGGACTCAGACATTACCCAACAAAGAGAAGGTAAGAAATAAATGTTTTATTTCACACAGAAATCAGATTTCATCCATCCCTTTGCCAAAAATGTGTATGCTTTGGCGTGCTTCCCATAGTCTATCGATGACAGCGTTTTTGAATAATCAGTTAAATAATTGGGATCTTACTGCTTCAACAAGTTCCAAAAATGTTCACTATCCGCTGCCTACACTATCCGCTCCCTATCTAGAGGATCATGTGTCCGCTGTCCATGGTTCTGAAGCCCACCCGTTTTTGTCCTGTTCTCTTTTGCCAGGTTTCTTAGCCAAAAGAGGTTTTTGTTTGCTTTTGTATGTTTAGCAGACCTTGCTATAGTAAACAAAACTTACACAAGAGCACAGATATACACTGAACAAAAATATAAACGCAACAGGTAAAGTGTTGGTCTCATGTTTCATGAGCTGAAACAAAAGATCCCAGTAATGTTCCATATGCACAAAAAGCTTATTTCTCAAAAATGTTGCGCACAAATTTGTTTACGTCCTTGTTAGTAAGCATTTCTCCATTGTCAAGATAATCGATCCACCTGACACGTGTGGCATTACAAGATGCTGATTAAACGGCATTATCATTACATAGGTGCACCTTGTGCTGGGGACAACAAAAGGCCACTTTAAAATGTGCACTTTTGTCACACAGCACAATGCCACATACATCTTAAGTTGTGAGGGAACTTGCAATTGGCATGCTGACTACAGGAATGTCCACCACATCTGTCTTCAGAGAATTAAATGTTAATTCCTCTACCATAAACTGCCTTCAATGTCATTTTAGAGAATTTGGCAGTAGGTCCAACTGGCCTCACAACCATATAACCGCATGTATCCACGGCCTCACAGGACCTCCACTTCTGGCTTTTTCACTTTCATGGTCGTCTGGTTAGTGTGTGGTGGTGGTGGTGGTGGGGGGGTTTGGCTCGGCCTAGCTCCCCAGTGGGTGGGCTTGGCTGCTAAGTGACTTGGCCTATGCTCTCCATGGCTGCAGGCTGCACCCCTGTCCGGTCATGTGAAATCCATAGATTAGGTCATAATGAATTTATTTCAATTGACTGATTTCCTGATATGAACTGTAAATCAGTAACATCTTTGACATTGTTGCATGTTGCGTTTATATTTTTGTTCAGAATTGTATTGTCATCATGCTTAGCTTGTGTCTGAGTGTCATGTAATTTTATGTGATTTTCTGAAGCTCGTACATTTACCACTTGGCGTCACTGTTGACCGTGGCATTGAGATATTATATTTGGTCTCGAGGCCCCTCCCAGTTTCAGAGGGAGAAGTGATTTCTCGGGGCTTTGTTACAAAGAGATGCAGGGCGAGAGGGAGACTGGTCGAAGCGGAGTACACATAGGTGTAAATAATAAGCTGAATTTGATACGTATATTTTTCGATGCTTTGATTGTTTGACGGATATTATTCTCGTCGGGTCTATGATCAGCTCACTTTCGATGGAATTATGTCTTTACTGAATAGAAGGATATCTATTGTGACGTATTTTGTTATTGTGCTGCTCGAGTGTTACTGGGAAGCGGTGTCCGGGCAGCTCTCCTACTCCGTCTCAGAGGAGGTAAACCCGGGGACTTCCGTGGGAAATATCGCTAAGGATCTAAACCTCAATGTCCAGGATTTGGAGTTGCGTATGTTTCAGATTATCACCGGGTCCAAGAGAAAGTATTTCGAGGTAAATCTAAAGACTGGTGTTCTCTATGTGAATGAGAGAATAGACAGAGAGGAGCTCTGTGCAGAGGATCTGAAATGTACAGTCATCGTAGAGGCCGTTATCAACAATCCGTTGAAGCTTTACCGTTTAGAGCTGAATATTGTAGATGTTAATGATAACGCTCCGTCGTTTAGTGCGAAATCCCAAACTATAAACGTAGCTGAGAACACTTTACCTGGAGTTAAATTCACTTTATCAGATGCTTCTGATTTGGATGTTGGTAAGAATACTGTTAGCACATACAAGCTTAGTCCTAATGAATACTTCTCTCTTGACATACACAATGGAGGAGACAGTGTGTCCGCTGAGTTGGTGCTCCAGAAAGCTTTAGACCGAGAGAAACAGCCTGTGATACAACTCACACTGACCGCTGTCGATGGAGGAAATCCACAGAGGTCTGGTACGTCACAGATTATTGTTAATGTTTTAGATATTAATGATAACCTTCCGGTATTTACTAGCTCTTTGTATAAGACTCAAATTTCCGAGAATGTGCTCATAGGAACAACGGTATTCACTGTGAACGCGACTGATGCTGATGAAGGTACAAATAGTGAGATTGTCTACTCTCTTAGGAATAAAGATCAAGACCGTATTCTAGATATATTCGATATCGACCCCAACTCTGGCGTTATAACAGTAAAAAGCAATATTGACTTTGAGGAAAGAAAGGCGTTCGAGATCCGGGTAGAGGCAAGCGACAGAGGCCAGCCCCCGATGGCAGCACACTGTAAAGTATTGGTAGAAGTGGTGGACCTCAACGATAATGCCCCTGAAATCACTGTGACGTCACTCTTAGACAGAGTGAAGGAGAATGCGAAGGTTGGCACTGCCATTTCTCTCGTGTCAGTCCTCGATAAAGATGGTGGCAAAAACGGGGTTGTACATTGTGAAGTTGAGAATAAAGTCCCCTTTAAATTGGAGACAAACTATAAAAACTATTATTCGTTAGTTGTAGATGGGCCGCTTGATAGAGAGACCGCTTCTCATTATAATGTCACCATCACAGCTAAGGATGAAGGGACCCCGCCTCTCTCTAGCACCAGCGTTATTACGGTGGAGGTTTCTGATGAGAATGACAACGCTCCTCACTTCTCAGAAAACGTGATTAATGTTTATGTGAAAGAAAACAGTCCGATAGGAGATGTAATTAAAACAGTCTCTGCAGTTGATGCTGACGTCAGTGAAAATAGTCAGGTGACATACTCATTAGAGATTAACAGCAACTCACTACCGCTGTCTACAATGGTCAATATAAACTCAGATACAGGAGATATAGTCAGCCTGCAGTCTTTTAACTATGAGGAGATACAAATATTCAGTTTTAAAGTTCAGGCCTCAGACTCTGGTGTTCCTCCTCTCAGTAGCAACGTGACTGTGAACGTTTTTATTTTGGATGAGAATGACAACAGTCCTGGGATTCTCGCGCCCTATTCTGATCACGGCTCCGTTAACAGTGAGAACATTCCCTATTCTGCTGAAGCGGGCTACTTTGTGGCCAAGATCAGGGCTGTAGACTCCGACTCTGGTTACAATGCGCTGCTTTCTTATCACATCTCTGAGCCCAAGGGAACCAACCTCTTCCGAATCGGAACCAGCACCGGGGAACTAAGGACTAAGAGGCGAATGAGTGACAATGACCTGAAAGCTCACCCGTTGGTCGTGTTGGTTTCTGATAACGGAGAACCCTCACTGTCAGCGACTGTGTCTATTGATGTAGTGGTGGTTGAAAGTACAGGTGAAATCCAGACTCAATCCAGAAACGTACCAAGAAAGGACGAGAGTTTCTCTGATTTAAACCTGTATTTGCTGATCGCCATTGCCTCGGTGTCAGTGATATTTTTATTGAGCCTCATCAGTTTAATAGCTGTAAAATGCCACAGGACAGACGACAGTTTCAAAAGGTACAGCGCCCCAATGATCACCACACACCCCGACGGAGCTGGTCTTACTCCAAATCTACTCAGCAGTATGACGTGTGTTTCAACTCAGACACACTGAAGAGTGACGTAGTGGTTTTCCCCGCACCGTATCCACCTGCAGATGAAGAACTGATCAGTATTAATGGAAATTACACGTTCAACAAGACTCAAACATTACCCAACAAAGACAAGGTAAGATGAATTTGCTTCACGAATGTGAAAAAGTTTTAAAACCCCAGCACAGTTTGATATAGCAGTTTTTGGCAAAATTACAGACATTTGTCAAATGTAGTTGTATCATGGCTTCAGAGTTATAGTCCTCCACGTGTTTGCATGGTCAATGTTGTTTTTGATATCTTATGAGAATATATATTGGCATACATTGCGGGAACAATATTTCAAGGCTGTATCACAACCGGCCGTGATTGGGAGTCCCATAGGGCGGCGCACAATTGCCCCAAGGTCGTCCGGATTGTTGTCATTGTAAATAATCATTCTTATTAACTAGCTTGTCTAGTTAAATAAAGGTTACATTTTTATATTTTTATAAAACAACGTGGACAATCACATCGCTGTGAAAGTACAGACGCTGTCCGTGGTGCTGAAACGGTTAGTGTTCTTTCGTTTCGAGGGGCAGAGGCCTTTTCGAATCAATGCCTATCATCGTTGAAAGTGGAATGGATTCATTCAAGTGGTAGAGAATTAATTTTTATATCCAATGTTTCATCTCTCTGCTTTGTCTCCCCCGTTAACATTCTATCTGGCAGTTTCTATGGGCGATCAAATAACGACAGCTGTCCTTGTATCTAAACTGTATTACCACTATTTCTAACTGACTATAATAATAACTCATTTTAAATGTTCCCATCTTTATCATTTCACGCTTTTGCACATGTCATGAAGTGTATTCGGTGTGGTTGACTCTATCATGTAGTTGATTCAGATTTGAGACGACATTGGTCGCTGGTTATACACAGTGATCTTTGCTACTTTGCTCACTACTATCACAAGAGGTCAACTATGTATTATATACAATGACATGAAATCGAACACGCAACACAGGGTGTCACTATAGACCACGGAAAGCAGCGAGGTCAAATGTGTTTTTATACTCCTCCTCTGAAGGACAATACAGAATAGCGTCACTGTCGGAGGGGCGTTGTGAAGAGAAACGGTCGATGTGATGAGACGGAGAGGACTGAGCTGTGTACAGAATGTTCGACATTTAACGGAATACTTCGGGTTTTTTTTTGACGGATACATGACCCTTACTTATTGGATTCAGTTGTTTGTATACAAGCAGCGATGGATCGTCGAAGACAAAGAGAAAGCGTTTGGATTCAGTGCGTCGCGTTGCTTTGTTTATTTGACTGGTCTGCAGCGCAGGTCTCTTACTCCGTTTCAGAGGAGGTGGACAAAGGCACGTTTGTGGGGAATCTCGCTAAGGATTTGAACCTTAATGTACAGGACCTGGAGTCGAGGGGTCTAAGGATTGCATCGGGACATAGTAAGAGGTATTTTGATGCGAATCTGAAAACAGGATTACTGTTAGTTAACGAGAGAATAGACAGAGAGGAGCTTTGTCCGAATACGATAAAGTGCTCTTTGAATATCGAAGCCATATTAAGCCATCCTGTGCTTCTGCATCGTATTGAGGTTAATATTTTAGATATTAATGATAACACACCATCTTTTGTTGAAACATCCCACACATTTAACATCTCTGAGTCTTCAACGCCGGGCGAGCGATATATGCTACCGATAGCAAATGACGCAGACATAGGAGCTAACTCGGTAAAGAGCTACAAGCTGAGCCCGAATGAACACTTCTCCCTGGATGTACAGAGCGGTGGAGAGCAGAGTGTGTCTGCTGAGTTAGTGCTGCAGAAAGCGTTAGACCGAGAGAAACAGCCCGTGATCCAGCTCACACTGACCGCTGTAGATGGAGGAAAACCTCCACGATCTGGGACATTGCTGATAGTAGTGAACGTAATTGATGTTAATGACAATTCTCCAGTATTTTCTAAGCCGCTTTATAAAGTTCGTGTTCATGAAAACGCGCCTTTTGGGACAAATATATTAACTCTCACTGCAACAGATTTAGACGAGAGCGTAAATGGTGAGATCGTGTATTCTTTCTTAAAACGTGGAAATCTGGACCCCTCAAACATGTTTGCCATCAATTCAGACACGGGTGAAATTACAGTCAAGGGAAATTTGGATCATGAAGATAGTCCTGCATTTGAAATTCGAGTTCAGGCGATGGACCGAGGGCATTCACCTCGCAGTGCACATGGTAAAGTGCTAGTTGATGTGATTGATGTCAATGACAATGCCCCAGAAATCTTAGTGACGTCTCTCATGAGTCCAGTGAAAGAGGATGCCGAGATGGGGACAGTGGTCGCCTTGGTGACAGTAACTGATAACGATGGAGGCCAAAATGGCCTCACTAACTGTGAACTTGTAGGGTCTGTTCATTTTAAACTAAAGTCGAACTACAAGAACTATTATTCGTTAGTGGTCGACGGGCCTCTTGACAGAGAGAAGGCTGCTCAGTATAATGTCACCATCACAGCTACGGATGAAGGGACCCCGCCTCTCTCCAGCACCAGCGTTGTTACTGTACAGGTTTCTGATGTGAATGACAACGCTCCTCGCTTCTCAGAACCAGTGATTAATGTTTATGTGAAAGAGAACAGTCCGGTAGGTGACGTCATTAAAACAATATCTGCTTTTGATCCAGATTCAGATGAAAATGCAAAAGTGACGTATTCATTATTAGATAAAAGTGTTTCAATATCATCATCTGTAAATATAAACTCAGATACAGGAGATATTGTCAGCCTACAGTCGTTTAACTATGAAGAGATAAAAACCTTCCAGTTTAAAGTTCAGGCCACAGACTCTGGTGTTCCTCCTCTCAGCAGCAACGTGACTGTGAACGTTTTTATTCTGGATGAGAATGACAACAGTCCTGGGATTCTCGCGCCCTATTCTGATCACGGCTCCGTTAACTCTGAGAACATTCCCTATTCTGCTGAAGCGGGCTACTTTGTGGCCAAGATCAGGGCTGTAGACTCCGACTCTGGCTACAATGCGCTGCTTTCTTATCACATCTCTGAGCCCAAGGGAACCAACCTCTTCCGAATCGGAACCAGCACCGGGGAACTAAGGACTAAGAGGCGAATGAGTGACAATGACCTGAAAGCTCACCCGTTGGTCGTGGTGGTGTCTGATAACGGAGAACCCTCACTGTCAGCGACTGTGTCTATTGATGTGGTGGTGGTTGAAAGTACAGGTGAAATACAGACTGAATCCAGAAACGTACCAAGAAAGGAGGAAAGCTTCTCTGATTTAAACCTGTATTTGCTGATCGCCATTGCCTCGGTGTCAGTTATATTTTTACTGAGCCTCATCAGTTTAATAGCTGTAAAATGCCACAGGACAGACGACCGTTTCAGAAGGTACAGCGCCCCAATGATCACCACACACCCCGACGGGAGCTGGTCTTACTCTAAATCTACTCAGCAGTATGACGTGTGCTTCAGTTCAGACACACTGAAGAGTGACGTAGTGGTTTTTCCCGCACCGTATCCACCTGCAGATGCAGAACTGATCAGTATTAATGGAAATGACACGTTTGACAGGACTCAGACATTACCCAGCAAAGAGAAGGTAAGAGGAACTCTCCTCCGCAGATGTTTAAATGTGTCTGCACTTCCAGTGTCAATGTGTTTTGTGTTGTGCGGAAACAGACAGAGATATGTGGCATTGGGAAATATGAAGATATGCTTACATCATGGCAGGTTTCAGATTGATATAACGTGTCCCCATTTTCAGCCTACGGACGCATAATGTATCAACGATTTATAGGCTACCGTGAATACTTGTTTCCAAATGACTGTGTTCACCAAGCGGTGAAATCGTTTTGGCTGCTCTATATGGGGCTGAAATCGTTTGTGCTTTGTGCTTACAATGTCCAGTGATGTTTCTAGACCGATAATTGTCACTGGTTAAATGGAAAGTATGCAAACCGTGGTATTTCGCTTTTCAGAGTTGTCTTTGCGGCCTTTGACAGCATTACAATGTCGGTAACCCTTGAGCTATCCGTATCAATGCTCTGCTACTCGTCCTAGATTTGTATAGCTTCTGCCATCGACATCAGGATATAATCCACACATGGTTTATTGTTCAACGTGGCTAGACGTTTTGGCTCCTTTCCCTGTGTGTTTCATTTGAACAAACACGTTCGTGCTTTTACATACATGCACCTTTCGCTGAGTGAATTACGAACACGAGTTTGATTACTTGAAGTTATCTCTGTAGGCCTATTCTAACACATCAGAGAAATCTCTCCATTCCAAACGAGTCATGTATTAAAGCAACACACGGTGTCACTATAGACCACGAACGGAAGATGCATCATTGACAAACTCCTCCTTTCAGAATGAAAAAAGAACAGTATCACCAGTCCCGAAAGCTTTGTGAAGAGAAACACCATTAGACGGAGGCGGGTGGGCTGTATTGGATCTCTGATATACATATAACGGATCGTTTTGTGGTTTTAATGGATATGCGATTTTGACTTGTGGATTAATTTCTTTTGTACACGCAGCGATGGGTCGTCGAAGACAAAGAGAAGGCGTTTGGATTCATTGCGTCGCCTTGCTTTGTTTATTTGGCTGGTCTGCAGCGCAGATCTCTTACTCCGTTTCAGAGGAGGTGGACAAAGGCACGTTTGTGGGGAATCTCGCTAAGGATTTAAACCTCAATATACAGGAAATTGAGTCGAGGGGTCTAAAGATTGTTTCCGGACAGAGTAAGAGGTATTTCGAGGCTAATCTGAAAACAGGAGTACTGTTCGTTAACCAGAGAATAGACAGAGAAGAGCTCTGTCCGAATATGGTAAAGTGCTCTCTAAATATACAGGCCATATTGAGCCATCCTGTGTTTCTTCATCGCATTGAAGTAAATATTATTGACGTAAATGACAATGCACCGTCATTCCTTGAACGGTATCATACATTTAACATTTCAGAATCTTCTTCACCCGGTGAGAGATACCCTCTACCGATAGCGAATGACGCAGATACCGGCAGTAACTCGGTAAAGAGCTACAAGCTGAGCCAGAATGAACACTTTTCCCTGGATGTACAGAACGGCGGAGAGCAGAGTATGTCTGCTGAGTTGGTGCTGCAGAAAGCTTTAGACAGAGAGAAACAGCCCGTTATTCAGCTCACACTGACCGCTGTAGATGGAGGAAAACCTCCCAGATCTGGGACGTCACAAATCATTGTTCACGTAATAGATGTCAATGATAACTCGCCAACATTTAGCAAATCACTCTACAAGGTCCGTATTAATGAAAATATATCGTTAGGGACACAACTATTGAAGTTAGAGGCTACAGATTTAGACGAGGGTCCACACGCTGACATTTTATATAGCTTTATGAAGCGTGGAAATGTGAACTATGCAGACATGTTCTCCATAGATTCACAAAGTGGTGCGATTACTGTCAAGGCGAATTTAGATCACGAGGAAAATGCAGCATATGAGTTACGTGTGCAAGCGACGGACCAAGGCCCCACGGCCCGCAGTGGTTATTCTAAAGTGTTGGTTGAAGTTACTGATCTCAATGACAATGCTCCCGAAATATCTGTGACGTCATTAATAAACCCAGTAAAGGAGGATGCTGATATAGGGACCGTGGTTGCCTTGGTGACAGTTACAGATAAAGATGGAGGTAAAAATGGCTTCAGTAACAGTAAACTTGTAGGGTCTGTTCCTTTCAAACTGATGTCGAACCACAAAAACGATTATTCGTTAGTGGTAGACGGGCATCTGGACAGGGAGAGTGCTACTCAGTATAATGTCACCATCACAGCTAAGGATGAAGGGACCCCGCCTCTCTCCAGCACCAGAGTTATTACTGTAGACGTTTCTGATGTGAATGACAACGCTCCTCGCTTCTCAGAACCAATTATTAATGTTTATATTAAAGAGAACAGTCCGGTAGGTGCCGTCATTTATACGATGTCTGCTTTTGATCCTGATTCAGATGGAAATGCAAAGATGACGTATTCATTATTAGATAAAAGTGTTCCAATATCATCATCTGTAAATATAAACTCAGATACAGGAGATATAGTCAGCCTGCAGTCTTTTAACTACGAGGAGATAAAAACTTTCCATTTTAAAGTTCAGGCCACAGACTCTGGTGTTCCTCCTCTCAGCAGCAACGTGACTGTGAACGTTTTTATTCTGGATGAGAATGACAACAGTCCCGGGATTCTCGCGCCCTATTCTGAGCACGGCTCCGTTAACACTGAGAACATTCCCTATTCTGCTGAAGCGGGCTACTTTGTGGCCAAGATCAGGGCTGTAGACTCCGACTCTGGCTACAATGCGCTGCTTTCTTATCACATCTCTGAGCCCAAGGGAACCAACCTCTTCCGAATCGGAACCAGCACCGGGGAACTAAGGACTAAGAGGCGAATGAGTGACAATGACCTGAAAGCTCACCCGTTGGTCGTGTTGGTTTCTGATAACGGAGAACCCTCACTGTCAGCGACTGTGTCTATTGATGTAGTGGTGGTTGAAAGTACAGGTGAAATCAAGACTCAGTTAAAAAATGTACCGAGAAAGGAGGAGAGTTTCTCTGATTTAAACCTGTATTTGCTGATCGCCATTGCCTCGGTGTCAGTGATATTTTTATTGAGCCTCATCAGTTTAATAGCTGTAAAATGCTTCAGGACAGACGACAGTTTCAAAAGGTACAGCGCCCCTATGATCACCACACACCCTGACGGGAGCTGGTCTTACTCTAAATCTACACAGCAGTATGACGTGTGTTTCAGCTCAGACACACTGAAGAGTGACGTAGTGGTTTTCCCCGCACCGTATCCACCTGCAGATGCAGAACTGATCAGTATTAATGGAAATGACACGTTTAACAGGACTCAAACGTTACCCAACAAAGACAAGGTAAGAGTAAAATCCGTCACGAATGTGTAAATGTTTTTTAAACTCCAGCTTTGTTATTGCAGTTTTTGGGATAATGACAGACATTTATCAAACGGTTTCAGAGTTGTCATTCAAATGTTTGCATGGAAATTGAGTTTTTGGTATCGTATAAGAATATTTCTGGGAATAAATGGAGAAGAAATGTGCAAAAGAACATCACTTTGAAAGCACAGACGCTCTCCGTGGTGCTGAAACAGTTTATTTGGTTTCGAGGTGGCAGAGGCCTTTTCGGGACGATACTTTTAATCGTTGAAAGTGGAATGGACATTTTCAAGTGATGTAGAAAGTTGGTTTTGAATTTTTTTTTTTTTTTATCTCTGCTTTGTCTTCCCCAGGAACATTCAATCTGACACTTTTCGATATGGGCGATCAATAGGACCTCCTGTATTTGGTTACTTGACTCTTCGACAGCTGTCCTCATTACTAAATTTTACCTTTATCACCACGACGTTAAATGACTATTGATACTCCTTTGAATTGTTCCCCAGTGTTTGCCGTTTTTCGCGTCCCAACCTGAGCACCTGTATTCAAACTGGACTCTAACATGTGGTTGATTCATAGTTGATACAACGTTGGCCACATGATACGTACACAGTCATGTTTGCTATTTGCTTGCTACTATCACAGTAAGTTAATGATGTGGTATAAAATGTTGAATTAAATCAAACAAGTAACACATGGTGTCGCTATAGACCAGGAATGGGAGAGTGGTCACTTATATTCTATGACTCCTCCTCTCTGACAAAAAAAAAAAACGTCACGTGTCCGGAGCGCTTTGTCAAGAGAAACACTCTAATGGTGGTGAGAGGAAGAGGGCTGGGTCGTGTGGATCTCTTACTTTACGGATTTCTGTGGTTTCAATGGACATGCCACTTCTATTTCTGGGATAATACGTTTCGTACAAGCAGCGATGGGTCGTCGAAGACAAAGAGGAAGTGTTTGGATTCAGTGCGTCGCGTTGCTTTGTTTATTTGACTGGTCTGCAGCGCAGATCTCTTACTCCGTTTCAGAGGAGGTGGACAAAGGCACGTTTGTGGGGAATCTCGCTAAGGATTTAAACCTTAATGTACAGGACCTGGAGTCAAGGGGTTTAAGGATTGTATCGGGACAGAGTAAGAGGTATTTCGATGCCAATTTAAAAACAGGGGTTCTGTACATTAACGAGAGGATAGACCGAGAGGAGCTTTGTTCGAATGTGATAAAGTGTTCGGTAAACATACAGGCCATATTGAGCCATCCTACGCAGCTCCACCGCATTGAGGTGAATATTTTAGACGTTAATGACAATGCACCATCTTTCCTTGAAAAATTATATTCATTCAACATTTCTGAATCATCATCCACCGACGAGCGATATCTTTTACCGATAGCAATCGATTCAGATACCGGCAGTAACTCGGTAAAGAGCTACAAGCTGAGCCCGAATGAACACTTCTCCCTGGATGTACAGAGCGGTGGAGACCAGAGTGTGTCTGCTGAGTTAGTGCTGCAGAAAGCGTTAGACCGAGAGAAACAGCCCGTGATCCAGCTCACACTGACCGCTGTAGATGGAGGAAAACCTCCACGATCTGGGACATTGCTGATAGTAGTGAACGTAATTGATGCCAATGATAATTCACCCACGTTCAGTCAGCCGCTGTACAAGGTTCGCGTTAAAGAAAATGTTCCATTCGGAACTAAGGTGATTCAGCTAAATGCCACAGATGTAGATGAGGGAGTCAACGGTAAAGTTGTATATTCCTTTATCAAACGTGGTAATGTGAACCCCTCTGATATGTTTGATATAAATTCAGACACTGGAGCAATCACAGTTAAGGGAAATGTGGATTACGAGGAAAGTCCTGCATATGAAATTCGTGTGCAGGCGACGGACCAAGGCTCATCACCCCGTAGTGCACACGGGAAACTGTTAGTGGAAGTTATTGATTTGAATGACAATTTTCCAGAAATATATGTGACGTCACTCGCGAGCCCCGTGAAAGAGGATGCTGAGATAGGGACAGTGGTCGCCTTGGTGACAGTCACAGATAAAGATGGTGGTAAAAATGGCCTCACTAACAGTAAACTTGTTGGGCCAGTGCCCTTTAAATTGAAATTGAATTATAAAAACGATTATTCATTAGTGGTTGATGGGCCTCTTGACAGAGAGAGTGCTACTCAGTACAATGTCACCATCGTAGCTACGGATGAAGGGACTCCGCCTCTCTCCAGCACCAGCGTTATTACTGTACATGTTTCTGATGTGAATGACAACGCTCCTCGGTTCTCAGAACCAGTGATTAATGTTTATGTTAAAGAGAACAGTCCGATAGGTGACGTCATTTATACGATGTCTGCTTTTGATCCTGATTCAGATGAATATGCAAAGATGACGTATTCATTATTAGATAAAAGTGTTTCAATATCATCATCTGTAAATATAAACTCAGATACAGGAGATATAGTCAGCCTGCAGTCTTTTAACTACGAGGAGATAAAAACTTTCCAGTTCAAAGTTCAGGCCACAGACTCTGGTGTTCCTCCTCTCAGCAGCAACGTGACTGTGAACGTTTTTATTCTGGATGAAAATGACAACAGGCCTGGGATTCTCGCGCCCTATTCTGATCACGGCTCCGTTAACTCTGAGAACATTCCCTATTCTGCTGAAGCGGGCTACTTTGTGGCCAAGATCAGGGCTGTAGACTCCGACTCTGGCTACAATGCGCTGCTTTCTTATCACATCTCTGAGCCCAAGGGAACCAACCTCTTCCGAATCGGAACCAGCACCGGGGAACTAAGGACTAAGAGGCGAATGAGTGACAATGACCTGAAAGCTCACCCGTTGGTGGTGTTAGTTTCTGATAGTGGAGAACCTTCACTGTCAGTGACTGTGTCTATTGATGTAGTGGTGGTTGAAAGTACCATTGAAATCCAGACTCAATTCACAAACGTACCAAGAAAGGACGAGAGCTTTTCCGATTTAAACCTGTATTTGCTGATCGCCATTGCCTCGGTGTCAGTGATATTTTTATTGAGCGTCATTAGTTTAATTGCTGTAGAATGCCACAGGACAGACGACAGTTTCAAAAGGTACAGCGCCCCTATGATCACCACACACCCTGACGGGAGCTGGTCTTACTCTAAATCTACTCAGCAGTATGACGTGTGTTTCAGTTCCGACACACTGAAGAGTGACGTAGTGGTTTTCCCTGCGCCGTATCCACCTGCTGATGCAGAACTGATCAGTATTAATGGAAATGACACGTTGAACAGGACTCAAACATTACCCAACAAAGACAAGGTGAGATTTCTACATAAACTAACCTATACATCTTATGTAGAAGCATCTTTGTATACTCCTCTGAACTCTCAGTCAAATAATATTGCTTTCAAAGTTGCTATTACGTTGAAAACATCCATCCACTCAAGAGTTTTTATCTTGGCTTTGTTTTTCACTGTGTGAATGGCCTCCTGGCTTCATAAAGGGAGTTTTGCTGTCCATGGTTCTGAAAGTGCGCTAAACTTCAGAGCTGGGCGTTTAAATGTGCCTAACCCCAAGCAAAGTCGTAAGTATGCAGGGTAGAGTGAGAAAAAAGACAGGAACGTATTCAACGTATGGGAAATATACAGATGCATCATTTTTCAGATTGATGATATAGGCTACAAAACCGCTATTGACATTATCAGCGTAAAGGTACATATGCCTATTGTGTATCCATGTCAACCGAATTAGTTTCCAACGGACAGTAAGCGGTGAAAGCGGTGAAAGCCTACCGCGTGCTTTCCATGGTGCTGAAACCGTTTTTTGCTCTCCGCTAATGGGAGCAGTGTTCTCTTTAGATGCATGCTTGTTACTGGTGTAATGGAATGGATGCAACGTTTTTCTCACTTTGCAGTCTATAGCGCATCACACTGTTAACCCCTTGAGTTTTGAATGTCGATATCCCCTCGGTCTTTACTTCCTCGTTGATTGTTCTAGCTTCTGTCAATGTTATCAGAACAGGACCATCTGAGCATTTGTTTCATTATATTGGGTTGACCTTTCGTGAACTACGTTCCCGTGTTTTGCATTGAACAGAACGCTTGTCCTTTAAAGACATGGGCATTTCGTCTAGCGGATGTCCCAACACGAGACTGCCCACTGGAGTTTACCTCCGTATTCTAACTAGTCAAATAATATACACTCTTATATTACATGAGTAATATAGTCTATAAACAACACACGATGTCGCTATAGACCACAGAATTTGATCTTCTATGACTCCTCCTCTCTGAATGAAAAAGAGAATAGAGTCACTAGTCCGAGCGCCTTTGTCAAGAGACGCTCGAATGGTGGTGAGACTGAGAGGGCGGGGTTGTGTACAGGATCTCTCTAACGGATTTATTTTTATTTTTTAGGTTTCATCGACATGTGAATATTTTCTATTGGATTAATTTACTTTGTACAAGCAGCGATGGGTCGTCGAAGACAAAGAGAAGCCGTTTGGATTCATTGCGTCGCGTTGCTTTGTTTATTTGACTGGTCTGCAGCGCAGATCTCTTACTCCGTTTCAGAGGAGGTGGACAAAGGCACGTTTGTGGGGAATCTCGCTAAGGATTTAAACCTTAATGTACACGAACTGGAGTCAAGGGGTCTAAGGATTGTATCGGGACATAGTAAGCGGTATTTTGATGCGAATCTGAAAACAGGAGTACTGTTCGTTAACGAGAGAATAGACAGAGAGGAGCTCTGTCCGAGTACGGTAAAGTGCTCTCTAAATATAGAGGCCATATTGAGCCATCCTATTCTTCTCCACCGCATCGAGGTGAATATTTTAGACATCAATGACAATTCTCCGTCATTCATTAAAAAGGTTGCTACTTTTAACATAACTGAATCTTCATACCCCGGTGAGCGATACCCACTGCCAATAGCGAATGACGCAGATACGGGCAGTAACTCGGTAAAGAGCTACAAGCTGAGCCCGAATGAACACTTCTCCCTGGATGTACAGAGCGGTGGAGACCAGAGTGTGTCTGCTGAGTTAGTGCTGCAGAAAGCTTTAGACCGAGAGAAACAGCCCGTTATTCAGCTCACACTGACCGCTGTAGATGGAGGAAAACCTCCACAATCTGGAACGCTGCCTATTGTTGTAAATGTCATAGATTCAAATGATAATTCACCCTCATTTAGCAAGCCGCTGTATAAGGTCAGTGTGCCTGAGAATATACCTTTTGGGACTACAGTCTTAACACTTAGTGCTACTGATTTAGACGAAGGACTACATAGTGAACTTGTGTATTCATTCGTTGAGCGTGGGAATCTGAATCCTGCTGATATGTTTGCCCTGAATTCAGACACTGGGGAAATTACTGTAAAGGCGAATTTGGATCATGAGGCAAATGCTGCGTATGAAATCCGGGTGCAAGCAACTGACCAAGGTCCCTCACCCCGCAGTGGTTATTCTAAAGTGTTGGTAGAAGTTATTGATGTCAACGACAATGCCCCTGAAGTCTCGGTGACGTCACTTATGAGCCCAGTGAAAGAGGATAGTGAAATGGGGACGGTAGTCGCCTTGGTAACTGTGATAGATAAAGATGGAGGGAAAAACGGCCTGACTACCTGTAAACTTGTTGGCTCTGTTCCTTTTAAACTAAAGTCGAACTATAAAAACTATTATTCGTTAGTGGTAGATGGGCCTCTTGACAGAGAGAGTGTTTCTCGGTACAATGTAACTGTCACAGTTACGGATGGAGGGACCCCGCCTCTCTCCAGCACCAGCGTCATTACTGTGCGCGTTTCTGATGTGAATGACAACGCTCCTCGCTTCTCAGAACCAGTGATTAATGTTTATGTCAAAGAGAACAGTCCGGTAGGTGACGTCATTTATACGATGTCTGCTTTTGATCCAGATTCAGATGGAAATGCAAAGATGACGTATTCATTATTAGATAAAAGTGTTTCAATATCATCATCTGTAAATATAAACTCAGATACAGGAGATATTGTCAGCCTGCAGTCTTTTAACTACGAGGAGATAAAAACTTTCCAGTTCAAAGTTCAGGCCACAGACTCTGGTGTTCCTCCTCTCAGCAGCAACGTGACTGTGAACGTTTTTATTCTGGATGAAAATGACAACAGGCCTGGGATTCTCGCGCCCTATTCTGATCACGGCTCCGTTAACAGTGAGAACATTCCCTATTCTGCTGAAGCGGGCTACTTTGTGGCCAAGATCAGGGCTGTAGACTCCGACTCTGGCTACAATGCGCTGCTTTCTTATCACATCTCTGAGCCCAAGGGAACCAACCTCTTCCGAATCGGAACCAGCACCGGGGAACTAAGGACTAAGAGGCGAATGAGTGACAATGACCTGAAAGCTCACCCGTTGGTCGTGTTGGTTTCTGATAACGGAGAACCCTCACTGTCAGCGACTGTGTCTATTGATGTAGTGGTGGTTGAAAGTACAGGTGAAATCCAGACTCATTTCAAAAACGTACCGAGAAAGGAGGAGAGCTTCTCTGATTTAAACCTGTATTTGCTGATCGCCACTGCCTCGGTGTCATTCATATTTTTATTGAGCCTCATCATTTTAATAGCTGTAAAATGCCGCAAGACAGACGACAGTTTCAGAAGGTACAGCGCCCCAATGATCACCACACACCCCGACGGGAGCTGGTCTTACTCTAAATCTACTCAGCAGTATGACGTGTGTTTCAGCTCAGACACACTGAAGAGTGACGTAGTGGTTTTCCCCGCACCGTATCCACCTGCAGATACAGAACTGATCAGTATTAATGGAAATGACACGTTTGACAGGACTCAGACATTACCAAACAAAGAGAAGGTAAGATCTCTACATAAACGAGCCTATTTGTCTATTGAATTATTGCTTCATGAATTACTCCTTTGAACTCCCCATAGTTAAAGATAACTGTTTCCAAGGTTCCTCTTAGCTTGAAAAGAGCCTTCCACTTCAGAGTTATCACATTTGATTTGTTTCGCACTATGCCTTTGGCCTCCCGGCTTCATAAAGCGAGATTTCCTGTCCCTGGTTCTAAAGGTGTGCTGATCTTCTGAAATTAAGATTCGCGCGACGCGCTGAATGCTCTCTGACGTATGAATGAATGGCTGCCCATGACACTTATCAATAGTGTTTAATCTTCACGAATTTGTGCAAATGTCTCACCCTAGCATTTGTATACGTAGAGTATTGCGAGAAAATAAGGTGAAACATATGGAAGATGTAAGTATGCACCATATTGCAGATCGATGATATAGGCTACATAATTATCATCAACATTGAACGCCTAACGTTGCATACTGTCGTATATTTGTCCATTTCAACCGCGTAGACCTATATTTGTTTCCAAATGTCTATCTATGTTCAGTAAGCGGTGAAATCTTACCGAATGCGGTCCATGGAGTTGAAACCATTTTTGATCTCTGATGATTGGGACACTGGTTTTTAGGTAAAACTTGTCACTGGTGTAATGGAGGAGATGCAATTTGGGATTTCACGTTTGAGGAGTGTTTCTTTGCAGTCTATGAGAGCGTCACGATGTTAACCACTTGAGCATAGCATAGCAATATCCAGTGGGAGTCTTTATCATGACTTCTGTCATTGTTATCAGAACATGACGGTGTGAACATTTATTTGACTATATGTGGTTGACTTTTCTTTAGCTACTTTCCTGGGTTTTGTATTGATCAGAACGTTTGTCCTTTTAAATACATAGCTAGGCATTCCGGGCAGTAAATGTCCAACACGAGTATTCTCAGTATTCTAACGTAAGTGAAATTCTAACAACAAGTGCAATATTTACGATACGATCTTATTTTACATGAGTAATATAAGCAATGTATAACAGTAACACACGGTGTCGCTATAGACCACAGAAATTAATGTCGTCGCTGATATTTTATGACTCCTCCTCTCTTAATAAGAACGAGAATGGCGTCACCACTACCGAGAGCTTTGCCATCAGAAAATCTCGAACGGTGGTGAGATGGAGAGGGCTTGGCTGTGTACAGGATCTCTCCAATAGGCTTTTTGGAAATTCATGGATATGTGACTTTTCTACTGGGATAAAAAAAAAATACACGCAGCGATGGGTAGTCAACGACAAAGAGAAATCGTTTGGATTCATTGCGTCGCGTTGCTTTGTTTATTTGACTGGTCTGCAGCGCAGATCTCTTACTCCGTTTCAGAGGAGGTGGACAAAGGCACGTTTGTGGGGAATCTCGCTAAGGATTTAAACCTTAATGTACAGGAACTGGAGTCGAGGGGTCTAAGGATTGTATCGGGACACGGTAGGCCTAAGAGGTATTTCGAGGCGAATTTGAAAACAGGAATTCTATATGTTCAGGAGAGGCTAGACAGAGAGGAGCTTTGTCCGAATACGGTAAAGTGTTCGCTAAACATACAGGCCATATTGAGCCATCCTACGCAGCTCCACCGTATAGAGGTGAATATCTTTGACATAAATGACAATGCACCATCTTTTCGTGAAACCGTGAAATTATTAAATATTTCAGAATCCTCATATCCCGGTGAGAGATACCTTCTACCGGTAGCTAATGACGCAGACACGGGCAGTAACTCGGTGAAGAGCTACAAGCTGAGCCCGAATGAACACTTCTCCCTGGATGTACAGAGCGGTGGAGAGCAGAGTGTGTCTGCTGAGTTAGTGCTGCAGAAAGCGTTAGACCGAGAGAAACAGCCCGTGATCCAGCTCACCCTGACCGCTCTAGATGGTGGAAATCCTCCAAGATCCGGAACATTACAGATTATTGTTAACGTAATGGATGTAAATGACAATACGCCAGTATTTAGCCAATCCCTTTACAAGGCATGTGTTTCTGAAAACGTTGCCTTTGCGTCATCTATATTAACAATCACCGCCACTGATTTAGATGAGGGGGTAAATGGTGATCTTGTTTATTCTTTCATTGAACGGGGACATTTTAACCCTGCCGATACATTTTCCATAAATTCAGACACAGGTGAAATTAAAGTTAAAGGAAAGTTAGATTTTGAGGAAAACGCTGCATACGAAATTCGTGTGCAGGTGTCAGATCGTGGGCACTCTCCTCGCAGTGCCCACGGTAAAGTGTTAGTGGAAGTTATTGATGTCAATGACAATACACCTGAAATATCAGTGACGTCACTTATGAGCCCAGTGAGAGAGGATGCTGAGTTAATGTCTGTGGTCGCCTTGGTCACAGTAAATGATAAGGATGGAGGTCAAAATGGCCTCACCAACTGTAAACTTGTAGGCTCTGTCCCTTTCAAACTAACGTCGAACTACAAAAACGATTATTCTTTAGTGGTAGACGGGCCTCTTGATAGGGAGAGCACTGCTCAGTACAATGTCACTATCACTGCTACGGATGAAGGGACCCCGCCTCTCTCCAGCACCAGCGTTATTACTGTAGACGTTTCTGATGTGAATGACAACGCTCCTCGCTTCTCAGAACCAGTGATAAATGTGTATGTGAAAGAGAACAGTCCGGTAGGTGACGTCATTTATACGACGTCTGCTTTTGATCCAGATTCAGATGAAAATGCAAAAGTGACGTATTCATTATTAGATAAAAGTGTTTCAATATCATCATCTGTAAATAT
Source organism: Oncorhynchus gorbuscha (assembly GCF_021184085.1). Lineage (NCBI taxonomy): Eukaryota > Metazoa > Chordata > Actinopteri > Salmoniformes > Salmonidae > Oncorhynchus > Oncorhynchus gorbuscha. Next base: position 63,465,449 of record NC_060185.1, on the reverse strand, counting down.
AAACTCAGATACAGGAGATATTGTCAGCCTGCAGTCTTTTAACTACGAGGAGATAAAAACTTTCCAGTTCAAAGTTCAGGCCTCAGACTCTGGTGTTCCTCCTCTCAGCAGCAACGTGACTGTGAACGTTTTTATTCTGGATGAGAATGACAACAGTCCTGGGATTCTCGCGCCCTATTCTGATCACGGCTCCGTTAACTCTGAGAACATTCCCTATTCTGCTGAAGCGGGCTACTTTGTGGCCAAGATCAGGGCTGTAGACTCCGACTCTGGCTACAATGCGCTGCTTTCTTATCACATCTCTGAGCCCAAGGGAACCAACCTCTTCCGAATCGGAACCAGCACCGGGGAACTAAGGACTAAGAGGAGAATGAGTGACAATGACCTGAAAACACACCCGTTGGTCGTGTTGGTTTCTGATAACGGAGAACCCTCACTGTCAGCGACTGTGTCTATTGATGTGGTGGTGGTTGAAAGTACCATTGAAATCCAGACTCAATTCAAAAACGTACCAAGAAAGGAGGAAAGCTTCTCTGATTTAAACTTGTATTTGCTGATCTCCATTGCCTCGGTGTCAGTGATATTTTTATTGAGCCTGATCAGTTTAATAGCTGTAAAATGCCACAGGACAGACGACAGTTTCAAAAGGTACAGCGCCCCTATGATCACCACACACCCTGACGGGAGCTGGTCTTACTCTAAATCTACTCAGCAGTATGACGTGTGTTTCAGCTCAGACACACTGAAGAGTGACGTAGTGGTTTTCCCCGCACCGTATCCACCTGCAGATGCAGAACTGATCAGTATTAATGGAAATGACACGTTTGACAGGACTCAAACGTTACCCAACAAAGAGAAGGTAAGCTATCTCCATAAACCGGCCTTTACATTTCATATTGAAATCATATATGTTTTACTCCTTTGAACTCGCAGTCAAAGAATATTGTTTTCAAAGTCGCTCTTACTTTGAAATCAGCTACCTCTCCAAAGTTTTCACATAAGCATTGTTTTGCACTGCGCGTGTGGTTCATGAAGTGGGCGTTGCTGTCCATGGTTCTGAAGGCGCGCTAAACTTCGAAGCTGAAGATACGTGCCAAGCCTGCAATGCTTTGTAATAATATAATAATAATATATGCCATTTAGCAGACGCTTTTATCCAAAGCGACTTACAGTCATGTGTGCATACATTCTATGTATGGGTGGTCCCGGGGATCGAACCCACTACCCTGGCGTTACAAGCGCCATGCTCTACCAACTGAGCTACAGAAGGACCACATGTTGTGACTTGTGATTGGCTTTCTATGATGCTATAGGCTACAGAAATGTTGCATTTCTCAAATGTGTAAATGTGTCAGTCCCCAGCAAAGTGTAATGTGTGTATAAGATATTGTGAGTAAATAGGAAGTAACGTATACAACGTATGGGAAATATACAGCTTATATCTCCCGAGTGGCGCACCGGTCTAAGGCACTGCATCTTCGTGCTAGAGGCGTCACTACAGACCCTTGTTCGATTCTAAGTTGTATCACGACCGGACGTAATTGGGAGTATCATAGGGCGGCGCACAATTAGCCAAGCGTTGTCAAGTTTAGGGTTTGGCCGGAGTAGGCCGTCATTCTAAATAAGAATTTGTTCTCAACTGACTTGCCTAGAAAATAAAGGTTGAGCAAAAATAAAAATGAGGCAACATTGATATTAGGCTATATAATTGATTATGACTTTGTCACCCTCAAGGTGAGTTCTTGAGCAATGTCTACCGTGGCTTTTCCTTTCAAAGGTCTATGTTCAGCAAGTGGGGAACTCCTAGCAGAGTCCATGGCACAGAAACCGTTTGCGCTCTGATTAGGGGCAGTGTTCATTTAACATTGAATGCGGTTACATGCACATAATAATGCTATTATTGTGTATAGTCAGATTCATATATTAGTTTGATTAAAACGTTTATATGCTTTGCAAGAATAACGATTTCCCTAATAATCTTGTTTCCATGAACACATTTGAAATCAGGCCAGCTGGTGGCACTCTGATACGTGCAGAAAATCGTCAATCAAAATAAACGTTCTACCACAGCTAACATGTTATTTTTGGGAAGCATATTTGATTCTGAGTTCAAACATATAAAGTTGGTATGTTAAAACTACCTCTAAGAAGAGTACATTCAGTTGATCTGAACTCACTTCACTCGAAATAAATTGGGAGGCTCGCTCAGCTGGTGCTAGCACATGCGCAGATCAAACACACAGCTGGAACGCCAATTCGGGTGTTTACATGTCCTAATAAATCAAAGATCGCTCAGGAAACCAACCAATCGGCGCATGCTTACTTCCGATTTTGACATACACTCATTAACATACGTCTTTACATGACGATTGCATAATCTCCCGACTGCCATAATCAGTTTCATATCGAATGATTAGTGTGTAACGCATGTAAACGACTTGATACCTTTCACTGGTGTAATGGAATAGATGCAAACGTGGACATTTGTTCATGAGTATTGTGTATTTGCATTCTCGAGAGCATTAGGTAGCCTAGTGGTTAGAGCGTTGCACTAATTAATAACCAAAAGGTTGAAAGATCGAATCCCCGAGCTAACAAGGTAAAACTCTTTCGTTCTGCCCCTCAACAAGGCAGTTAACCCATTGTTTCTAGTCCGTGATTGAAAGTAAGAGTTTCTTATCGACTGACTTGGCTAGTTAAATAAAGATTAAATAGTATGGTAGACCCTTGAGCTTTCCGTGTCAATGCCTTGAGTTTTAGTCCGCGCTACTCCTTTTTGATTGCTTTATCTTCTGTCGTTGTTATCAGAACCCGACGATTGTGAAGATGTATTTCTTTAGATTAGGTTACTTTACTTGCATGTAGCTACGTTCCCTGTGTTTAGCATGTGACAGCACATGTGTCCTTTTTAACACGTGGGCCTTTCGTTGAGTAAATGTCCAGTGTGATATTGTCGACTTGAGGTCATCGCAGTATTCCAAAAACAAGTGAAATGCAAGTGGCACACGGTGTCACTACAGACCACAGAAGTAAACGCAGTCACTGATATTCCATGACTCCTCCTCTCTGAAAGAAAAAGAGAAAAGAGTCACCAGTCTCGAGAGGTTTTCGATGCGAAACACTCGAATGGTGGTGAGACGGAATGGGCTGGGTGGGTTTTTAAAAACATTTGACCGGTTTTTAGGTTTCGTGGAAATGTGAATATATTCTGTTGGATTCATTCATTTTGAAAAAGCAACCATGGGTTGTCGAAGACAAAGAGAAGGCGTTTGGATTCATTGCGTCGCGTTGCTTTGTTTATTTGACTGGTCTGCAGCGCAGATATCTTACTCCGTTTCAGAGGAGGTGGACAAAGGCACGTTTGTGGGGAATCTCGCTAAGGATTTAAACCTTAATGTACACGAACTGGAGTCGAGGGGTCTAAGGATTGTATCGGGACATAGTAAGAGGTATTTTGATGCGAATCTGAAAACAGGATTACTGTTAGTTAACGAGAGAATAGACAGAGAGGAGCTCTGTCCGAGTACGGTAAAGTGCTCTCTAAATATAGAGGCCATATTGAGCCATCCTATGCTTCTCCACCGCATCGAGGTGAATATTTTAGACATCAATGACAATTCTCCGTCATTCATTAAAAATGTTGCTACTTTCAACATATCTGAATCTTCATACCCCGGCGAGCGATACCCACTGCCAATAGCGAATGACGCAGATACGGGCAGTAACTCGGTGAAGAGCTACAAGCTGAGCCCAAATGAACACTTCTCCCTGGATGTACAGAACGGTGGAGAGCAGAGTGTGTCTGCTGAGTTAGTCCTGCAGAAAGCTTTAGACCGAGAGAAACAGTCCGTTATTCAGCTCACACTGACCGCTGTAGATGGAGGAAAACCTCCACAATCCGGAACGCTGCCTATTGTTGTAAATGTCATAGATTCTAACGATAATTCACCCTCATTTAGCAAGCCGCTGTATAAGGTCAGTGTGCCTGAGAATATACCTTTTGGGACTACAGTCTTAACACTTAGTGCTACTGATTTAGACGAAGGACTAAATAGTGAACTTGTGTATTCATTCGTTGAGCGTGGGAATCTGAATCCTGCTGATATGTTTGCCCTGAATTCAGATTCAGGTGAAATGACTGTCAAAGGACATTTGGATCAGGAGAAAAACGCAGCATATGAAATACGTGTACAAGCAACTGACCAAGGTTCATCACCTCGCAGTGGTTATTGTAAAGTATTAGTTGAGGTTGTTGATGTTAATGACAATGCTCCCGAAATATCAGTGACATCATTAATGAGCCCAGTGAAAGAGGATAGTGAAATAGGCACGGTAGTCGCCTTGGTGACAGTGATAGATAAAGACGGAGGGAAAAATGGCCTAACTAACTGTAATCTTGTTGAGGCTGTTCCTTTTAAATTAAAGTCGAACTATAAAAACTATTATTCGTTTGTTGTAGATGGGCCTCTTGACAGAGAGAGTGTTTCTCAGTACAATGTCACCATCATCGCTACGGACGAAGGGACCCCGCCTCTCTCCAGCACCAGCGTTATTACTGTGCGCGTTTCTGATGTCAATGACAACGCTCCTCGCTTCTCAGAACCAATTATTAATGTTTATGTTAAAGAGAACCGTCCGGTAGGTGACGTCATTTATACGATGTCTGTTTTTGATCCAGATTCAGATGAAAATGCAAAAGTGACGTATTCGTTATTAGATAAAAGTGTTTCAATATCATCATTTGTAAATATCAACTCAGATACAGGAGATATAGTCAGCCTGCAGTCTTTTAACTATGAAGAGACTAAAACGTTCCAGTTTAAAGTTCAGGCCACAGACTCTGGTGTTCCTCCTCTCAGCAGCAACGTGACTGTGAACGTTTTTATTCTGGATGAGAATGACAACAGTCCTGGGATTCTCGCGCCCTATTCTGATCACGGCTCTGTTAACACTGAGAACATTCCCTATTCTGCTGAAGCGGGTTACTTTGTGGCCAAGATCAGGGCTGTAGACTCCGACTCTGGTTACAATGCGCTGCTTTCTTATCACATCTCTGAACCCAAGGGAACCAACCTCTTCCGAATCGGAACCAGCACCGGGGAACTAAGGACTAAGAGGCGAATGAGTGACAATGACCTGAAAACTCACCCGTTGGTGGTGTTGGTTTCTGATAATGGAGAACCCTCACTGTCAGCGACTGTGTCTATTGATGTAGTGGTGGTTGAAAGTACAGGTGAAATCCAGACTCATTTCAAAAACGTACCGAGAAAGGAGGAGAGCTTCTCTGATTTAAACCTGTATTTACTGATCGCCATTGCCTCGGTGTCAGTGATATTTTTACTGAGCTTCATCAGTTTAATAGCTGTAAAATGCTTCAAGAATGAGGACAGCTTCAGCATGCACAGCGCCCCAATGATCACCACACACCCCGACGGGAGCTGGTCTTACTCGAAATCTACTCAGCAGTATGACGTGTGTTTCAGCTCAGACACACTGAAGAGTGACGTAGTGGTTTTCCCCGCACCGTATCCACCTGCAGATGCAGAACTGATCAGTATTAATGGAAATGACACGTTTGACAGGACTCAAACATTACCCAACAAAGACAAGGTAAGGGTTACAGGTCAGTTAAAAGTGAAATATGTTTTTCTCCCTTTGTTTAGGCCTACCAAGTTATCTGCATTGGTTTGCTTATGCTGGTTATTATGACGTTGTTTTGTTACTCGTTTGAATGATCCGTTTAATTTTAGAACGTTCTGAAGTTGTAACATTGTGTTACCAGTTGTACCAGTTGTAACATTTGTACCAGTTGTAACATTTGTACCAGTTGTAACATTTTCTTGCTATTTGCCTGCATGGTTAAAGCGAGAGCGGTCTCGCTCTCCATGGTGCTGAAACGCATCACGCCCGTTTGCGAGAAGTTTGTCTGATGAAGTGGCTGAACATTCGGGTTCTGGTGTCTGTGTTAACTAGGCCGTATCAAATTGAGTAGGTTTTACCTCATCACATTTAAAATACTGTAGAACTCACCAATATCATCGGAAATTAACAGATATTGTGGTCATGACCCGTAGCTTTTATGGTCACTTTATGTGTTTTGGGGGATTGCTGATTTTGCTCTTCACTTCCACAGAAATCTATAGCCGAGTTGTTCCGTTTTCTCTGTCGATATCCACGCGGTGTCGCTATCTGCTCACACAGTGTAAATCCTCGCTCGTTGTTTGAGACTCCTCCCTTTACAGGGGCATTGTTCGGTGTCGAAAAAAAAACGCTTTGTTTGCCCGAGCAGCAGAACATCGTGGATCTCGTCTGGGTCTGTTTTGGATTTTAAGAAATTACGCAGCTATGTGGACGACAGCTGCTTTTGGTAGCTGGGGGTTTAATAAGCATAATACTGTCACAATGACTCACCAAGCGTTTATTTTTCATCCGTGGATGTACTACCTTCTGCCGTTGTCCCATCTTTGGAGCATCGCATCAGCACAGACTGTCTATTCCATATCGGAGGAATCTAACCCGGGCACTGTTGTCGGACATTTCGCGAAGGATTTGCATCTTAACGTGCAGGACCTTGAATATCGTGGCTTTGAGATTTCGGGACTCAATAAGAGGTATTTCGATGTAAATACAAAGACTGGAATTTTGTCCGTGAGGGAGAGAATAGACAGAGACGATCTCTGTACTCGGAGCACGAAGTGTTCCTTAACGCTAGAAGCCATTGTGAATTCGCCATTGAACCTATACCGCCTTGAGGTGAATGTTTTGGATATAAATGACAACTCGCCATCGTTTAGGTCTCCTAAAACCTATTTGAATGTATCGGAGTCTGCATTTCCAGGTGAGAGATTTCCTTTGGACAGCGCCTACGACGCAGACATAGGAGCTAACTCGGTAAAGAGCTACAAGCTGAGCCCGAATGAACACTTCTCCCTGGATGTACAGAGCGGTGGAGAGCAGAGTGTGTCTGCTGAGTTGGTGCTGCAGAAAGCTTTAGACCGAGAGAAACAGCCCGTTATTCAGCTCACACTGACCGCTGTAGATGGAGGAAAACCTCCACGATCTGGGACATCACTTATTATTATAAATGTAGAGGATGTTAACGACAATATTCCTATTTTCTCAAAGCCCCTCTACAAAGCTCGTATTCCTGAGAATAATCCTCCAGGTAGCTCCGTGATTATGGTTCAAGCGAAAGATTCAGATGAGGGGCTAAACGGAGAAATAGTGTATAGTTTTATCAACCAAAACAATGACAATAGCATTGATGCATTCGCAATTAATTCCGTAACTGGAGAAATCACCGTGAAAGGCGTGGTTGATCACGAGACCAACAACGTTTTTGAAATCCGTATCCAAGCTAAAGACAAAGGCCACAAGCCAAGAGCATCTCACTGTAAAGTGCTGGTTGAAATTACCGACGTGAATGACAATCCACCAGAGATATCTGTCACGTCTTTAGTTAACGTTGTAAAAGAGGATGCGTCATTAGGGACAATGGTTGGCCTGATAACAATAATTGACAATGACGCAGGCAAAAATGGCGCTGTACAGGTTAAAATACTAGACTCCGTACCATTTACGATAAAGAGCTCTTATAATAATCATTATTCTTTAGTAGTAGATGGGCCTCTTGACAGAGAGGGTGTTTCTGAGTATAATGTCACCATCGCAGCTACGGATGAAGGGACCCCGCCTCTCTCCAGCACCAGCGTTGTTACTGTACACGTTTCTGATGTGAATGACAACGCTCCTCACTTCTCAGAACCAGTGATTAATATTTATGTTAAAGAGAACAGTAAGGTAGGAGACGTCATTTGTACGACGTCTGCTTTTGACCCAGACTCAGATGAAAATGCAAAAGTAACTTATTCTTCATTAGATAAACGTGTTTTCGTATCATCTTCTGTAAATATAAACTCAGATACAGGAGATATAGTCAGCCTGCAGACTTTTAACTATGAAGAGACGAAAACTTTCCAGTTTAAAGTTCAGGCCACAGACTCTGGTGTTCCTCCTCTCAGCAGCAACGTGACTGTGAACGTTTTTATTCTGGATGAGAATGACAACAGTCCTGGGATTCTCGCGCCCTATTCTGATCACGGCTCCGTTAACTCTGAGAACATTCCCTATTCTGCTGAAGCGGGCTACTTTGTGGCCAAGATCAGGGCTGTAGACTCCGACTCTGGTTACAATGCGCTGCTTTCTTATCACATCTCTGAGCCCAAGGGAACCAACCTCTTCCGAATCGGAACCAGCACCGGGGAACTAAGGACTAAGAGGCGAATGAGTGACAATGACTTGAAAACACACCCGTTGGTCGTGTTGGTTTCTGATAACGGAGAACCCTCACTGTCAGCGACTGTGTCTATTGATGTGGTGGTGGTTGAAAGTACAGGTGAAATACAGACTCAATACAGAAACGTACCGAGAAAGGAGGAGAATTTCTCTGATTTAAACCTGTATTTGCTGATCGCCATTGCCTCGGTGTCAGTGATATTTTTACTGAGCCTGATCAGTTTAATAGCTGTAAAATGCTTCAAGACAGACGACAGTTTCGGCATGCACAGCGCCCCAATGATCACCACACACCCTGACGGGAGCTGGTCTTACTCTAAATCTACTCAGCAGTATGACGTGTGTTTCAGTTCAGACACACTGAAGAGTGACGTAGTGGTTTTCCCCGCACCGTATCCACCTGCAGATGCAGAACTTATCAGTATTAATGGAAATGACACGTTTGACAGGACTCAGACATTACCCAACAAAGAGAAGGTAAGATCTAGGTTATACATGAATGGGCATTTTATTCTATTGAATTATACCGTTATGGCTCCTTTAAACTTCTTGCAGTCAAGAATATTGTTTTCAAAGTTTCTCTTACTTTAGAAAACAACCCTTAACTCTAGAGTTGTCACCTTTTGCTTATTTTCAATGAGCGTGTAGCCTCATGTCTTGATAGAGTGAGTGTTGCTGTCCATGGTGCTGAACTAGTTAACATCTGTGACGTTCGAATGCTTCTCTATGACGCTGTGGAAATGTGTTCCTAGTCACTTTTGTATTTGATTCAAGGATCCAAAAATGTGTTGTTTCAATGGATGAATGAGTTTCAGCCTAATTGAAAAACGCAAATTGTGAGCTTTTTAATGGCAGCAGAATCAGAACGTCAGCTGTTGTTTTTTTGATGGATTCTGTTTTTTTTCTTCATGATTGTGCAACAACCAATACTTTCTTTCATATGATGTAGTTTTATTTCCATTTTCTATTTATATAATGTTAACATGTCAGCGCATTATTCTAAGTCCGTAGTCTCTCGCTCTCTCTCTTGCATCCACAAGATCGATTCATTGATGGTGATTGCATGTTGTTGAATCTTTTACAAACCACCACTGAGGTTCAGTGAAATATAAATTGAAGCAAACAGACAGTCATTTAAATTGAGTGTAAATGGAGGAGTCTGCGTTGCTGTGTATGAGTGAGCTGGCTTGGCACAAGCAGGGGCCTGCCTATCTTTTTGAGTCCCCAGGAGGTGTGTGGATGACAGGATAGGCCTCTCTCTCACTCTCATGCCTTTTATTCTGCTGTTCCCTCAGCTTGGAGGATTACTGCTGTAACAACCTTTTCTTTCACATCGGAGTGCATGAGTAATCCTTCTCTTTCATTCTCTCCCTTATCCTTTTTATCTATCCCCTCTGTTTCTCACCCCTGCTGTTGCTTTGTACATTTCCCTGACTCACTGTGCATTTCTCTCAATCTCATGGTCTCTCTGCTCCTTTTGCATTCCCATCCTTTAATCGATTTCCCTCAAACCCTCTGCCCCTTTCCCTCAGCCACTATCCCTGCCTGTCTTTCTCGGTCTATGTTCCCTTTTCTATTTCATCATTTCTCTTTCCTCCAGTCTCACTGTTTCTCTTGCTTTCCCACCCTTCAATGCCCTCTTTGCCCCTCCCCCTCCCACCTTTCCCCTCAGCCCACAGGCCTTGTTCCATCCCTCTGATTCTCTCTCCCCTTATTTCGCTCTCTATACAACATTTTCCTTCCATTTTCTCAGCCTCAGTGTTCCGCTCGATATCAATTCCTATCTATCTCTTTGTCTCCCTATCACCCTCTCCCACCCTCCTTCCATCTACCCTCCCTCCTTCAGTCCACCAACCTTGTTTTCATGTGTGTGTGTCTGTGTGTGTGTGGGGGGGGAGCAGCTGAGAGGAATAATGGTGAATTAGCAGCAGGTCTCCCCAGACACGCATGCTATCAGCCTGAGCATGCTGTAAACAGGATTCTTCTCATTTTCATTAACATGTGCTAAGTGTGTCAGGGCGGCTCGATCCGCTCAGCGTGTAAGCTGCTCGGCCCCTTTCTGTTGGACTACACAGACTGTGTCTATCAACAGCAAACGCAATCTACTCATGCGGATTGAGCATTCTTTTGGCCATTTAAAGTGGTGCTGTTCGTAACCAGTGGCATTCAAGTGGGCTTTGTAAATATTGTGTAGTCTAGGCCTCAATGTAGTTCTGTCCCCCTTGGTCTCTGTATCGCACAAAGCTCTATGATGTACTTCTCTTTGATAATAAGTTCTTTAATACTCTTTCATAATACACTGACCTATTTGTTTTTGTGAGTGGTCAGTCAGTAAAAACAACTAAATAAAATACCAGCTCAGAGCCACTGTATGATCATTTGGTTGGTTCAGAATGTGTTCTTATCTATGTGGTCTGCTTTGGGGGGCTCTCTATGATCACACGGGGGTTCTGAATATTGCAATGCATGTGTAAGTGGGTCAGTGTGTGTCAGGAAGATTGCAGTGCCCTCTGAGCTCAATGCGAGTCAGTATGTGTTTACTAGGTGTCTGAGAGTCACACAAAATATACTCTCTATGTCGCCACGCTCTCTCTCTGTGCTGCGTTTGGCCCGGTGTGGCTCCAGTAACAATGCCTGAGGCTGTCTCTTTGCATTTGAGTGGTTCAGAATGCGCTCTGTAGGCTGCAGCTCTGTGTGTGTGTGTGTGTGTGTGTGTGTGTGTGTGTGTGTGTGTGTGTGTGTGTGTGTGTGTGTGTGTGTGTGTGTGTGTGTGTGTGTGTGTGTGTGTGTGTGTGTGTGTGTGTGTGTGTGTGTGTGTGTGTGTGTGTGTGTGTGTGTGTGTGTGTGTGTGTGTGTGTGTGTGTGTGTGTGAGAGAGAGAGAGGCTGTGGTAATTTTCCGCTCTGCTCTGCAGCAGAAAGGATCTCTCAGAGCCTTGGCGTCTCGGCGAGCTGCAGCCTGGGCTGGGCGGGGCTGACGTTACCGGCAGCAACTCAGCAGTCAATCACAGCTAAATCGGGGAGGCGGGACAACGGGTTAGGGGAATGAGGTCGCAGGGCTTATCCCTCCAGCTCAGGTCACCACCATGTCTGTGTGTGGGTGGGTGTTTGTCAGTGTGTTCTCTGTGTATGTGTGTTTATTTGAGTGTGTGTAATTTCCTAATATCAACAGATTCATGTTGGTGTATTAAACAGTATTGCACTTAGTGTATGAGTTTCTTTGTGTGAGCAGCAGTGTGTGTAGTCCTGTATTTAGCTGAGTGTGTGTTATTCAATAACGTGTTTATTACATTGGCTGTGTGTTAAGTGTGTGTTGGCTAAAAGCCTCTTCCTCTGCTCTGCGGGCCCCAGTGTTGCAAAAAGCATTACATTATTGATTATCTAAGTACATTATCCCTGGTGAGGTAGCCAGCTAAGTGCTTCACAATTTTACTGGATTGTATTTCTACAGCAGGGGGCATTCATTCACCTACTGTAAGTCATTTAGGTTCAGTAACCATCCAGATGGGGTCAACTATTGTTACCCAAAGAGACACCCTTACCCCCAGCTCTCTGGTTCAGATTTAGGTTGCATCATGGTTGACATGATAGGGCCAAAGATAATGCGGCACCTTGAGACGCCTGCTCTATGTCCTGGCTTTGTTCCAGCGCCCTTTGTTTAGCACACAGACATGCACGCATGGACACTCGGGTGTGAACACGTCACTTCCTGGTTTCCTCCCTCCTGGGTGTGGCTCTTGGCACGGGGAAGGGAGCTCAGCTAAGGTTGCCATGGAGGTTGCCATGGAGATGATCCTCATTGCTGACGTGCACCAATCTGTTTCTCAGAGAGAGAGAGTGAGAACTGCAAATGTAAATCCACCCCACTCAAATATGAAAAAAGAGAGAGTGGAAAGGCAGAGGGAGGGAGAAAGGTGTGAGAATACAGAGAGAATAATGGATTGAGAGAAAGAGGGAGGGAGATGAAGACAGCAAAAAGGTGACAGATTAGAACAGGGAGTGTGAATATGAAATCATGTGAAAGGGAGAGAAGGAGAGAGCCTTGATGAGGCAGACGAAACAAATTCAACAACTACAGGTGTCTTGCAGCTAAGTGGAAATACAAGGGGCTGAGAATTGGTCACAGATAAAGACTGAACACACACACACACACACACACACACACACACACACACACACACACACACACACACACACACACACACACACACACACACACACACACACACACACACACACACACACACACACACACACACACACACACACACACACACACACACACACACACACACACACACACACACACACACACACACACATTATGGCATTAGGCTGCTGTTGCAGTCTATAGATTAGCTTTGTCATGTTCAGAACCACAGGGTTCTTCCATATCCATCCACCCCCGTCCATCCAGCGTGGCTACTAAGCCAGGGGTCCTGAGTGGAGGGATAGACGGGATCGGGCGCCTGCCTGCTGTCTCAGATAGCTTTGTTTACCACAACATGAATCTGTTTAATTTTATGTTCAGGCAGAACGGGGACAGCCCACACAATGTCTAACCCCTCCAGGACCCCGGAGGAGAGATTTACTTCCACTTTCGTACTGTCAAGCCCATTACACAGAAAGGAGGATACACTGGGGAAGGCATAACCAAACGCTCCCAGCACAGTCTCTCCATCCAACCCTTTATGCTGAACGGGAGGTACACTTGGAAAGGCACAACCAAACGCAGGCAGAACAGCCTCTCCACCTCATCCTACATACATGGGAAGGGGTCATCATCTCTACTGAAACCAAGATGTTATATCTGAGATTGAAAAGGTTCTAAAGCATGTTATGAACCAGTTCAACACGCAGAGGTAAACCTGCGCACCCCTTTCAAACAGGCCCTTCGATCTATGAGTCTTTAGATGGAGATTCTCGGTAGAAAGGTGTGCAGTCTTTCATTATACATTGGTTTGACAAAGTTAGCGCTGATGGCGCTAGTGTTAGCATGTTATTAATCGGACGTGAAACAAAATGCAGTTAAGAGTTTTGCCGCACGGTAGCCTTTGATCTCTGTTTGCTGGAAGGTCTTTACGATATCATGGTTCGTTTCTGGATTCATTAACAGGGAAAGGGGTATACCTCGTCAGTTGCACAACTGAATGCAGTCAACCGATATGTGTCTTCCGCATTTAACTCGAAACCTGTGAAGAAGAGAGGTGCTGTGGGATGCCTTAATCAACATCCATGTCACCGGCGCACTGGGAGCAGTTGTTGTCGGGGGGTTAACTGCCTTGCTCAAAGGCAGGACTGCCGTTTTTCCTACCTTGCCGGCTTGGGGATTCAAACCAGCGACCTTGTGTTTATTGGCCCAATGCTCTTAACCGCTGGGCTACCTGACAGAAATACCAGATATGTTATCTCTTAGTTATATCTGGGGGTTTTTGTGCTTACGGGTGTGGTTGATCACGTTTACCACAGAGTGCTCTGATCAATCTGTGAGATCTGGCTTGTGTGATTTGTAATGCCTTGTTGCAGATATGTATTCTCTTGCAGGCTGAGGGTGTTGTCATTGGAAACAGATGCTCTCGTCAGCATCTTTTAGTTTCCTTCTCTCTCCTCTGGAGGGGGCCTGGCACTGTCCTTCACAGCCACACTGTCAGACGCGGGAGGAGAGGAAAGGAGGAGAGCTGCGGATTGAGACACACACACACACATTGTAGAGACCATGCTGAGTCTGTCCTTGCAGTATCCTCTTACACCAATAGAGGTCCCAGTATTACTGTTTCTCCCTCTCCCATCCTGTCCTGGCTGCAAACTGCAGTGCTCTTGGCACTGAGACAGAACACCGCCCCTTAGATTTTTTTCTCTCTCTCTCGCTCTGTGGCACAAATCTTAAAACGCTTAGTTCCAGAAAAACAAATCTCTCAACCCACACAATATGGCAGATATTGTAGTTAGCAATTGAAATGGATGAATCTCCATCATTTATCACATCCCTCCAATAAGTGGTGCAGCCTGATGCAATGGGCTCTCTCTTCACCTAAATGATCAGGATTTGTTCTCTACACTTTAGGAAAAATAAGAGTAAAGTATCAGCCTGCAGGCATTTTCTTTTTTTTTGAGAGAATGAGAGACAGACAGAGAAAAAGAGATAGAGAGAGAGAGCTATTTTGTTTTGTCATGATTATTTTTAATGGATTTCCTAAATGCAAGAGTCCTAGAAAACCAGGTGGCCATTTTGTGTGCTGTACCCTATTTTAGCAGTGTAATATGGTGCCAAGATTTGTGCCATGCAGAAGTTCTGTATAAGAGGTCTAAATCCTGTAGTTACATATAGGCACAGTGTAACTACACATAATGTTTGTGTCTCTTCACGATGAACAGTAGGTGGCGCGGGGGAGGGAGGGGGGGGCATCTATGAGGTCATCACTCCTTGCCCTGAGAACACCAGACGAGACAGCAGCTGACGATAACAAAGAGACGAGACACTCTCAGAGCCCAGATGCTCATTCAGTCTCTTCACCCAGGGCTAGAGTCAGTGCTGGTCCCAGTCCCTTTGTGTGTGTGCATGTGTGTGTGTGACAGAGCGACTGAGGCTTGATTCACCCAGTACCGTCCATGACCCATCTCTCTGACGAGCTCTCCTCCAGCTGGGACATCTGACTCAGAAACGGAGGGCTTCCACATGGCATAACAGATGCTGAGGGGGGCTGGACGAATGGCTTTTAAACCGGGACAATTCATGTGTCTCAACAGAGAGAGTGTTACTGGAGAGCCTGTTATTAATATGTCCGCCATCTTGCATAATGGATGGAGAGGGTCATTAATATTATGTCTCATCTCGCTCCAAAAAGAGAGCACAGGAAGTGCACTCAGAGCTCTGCACCTTTTTCACTCTCCCAGTCACTGCTCCATCTCTCCTCCTGTCAGTCTCTCTCCATTCTTTACCCCCTCTGTTTCTCGTCTCTCCCCTCCCTCTCTCTGTCCCGCTCCCCTTCTCTCTCTGGGGTGGTTTTAAGAGAGGACATGACAGTGGAGAGGGAGAGGGAGAGGGAGAGGGAGAGGCAGCAGCAGCAGAGACATTAGCTCCCGTGTTTCCACTTCAGACATTCTGGTGGCCCTGGGCCACAGCTCTCCCAGCTGGAGCAACGGATGTCACAGACACACAGCACAGCTGGACCAGAGAGGAGGGAGGGAGGGAGGTGAAACAGGAGAGAGGAAGGATAGAGGCACTGAGAGGGGAGAGTATGAGACAGTTGGTAGAGGGCAAGAGAGGGGGTGGTGAGATTGAGACGAGTAGGGGAGGATTGCAGGAAGAGAGGAAAGAGACAGTAATGGTTGGTGAGGAGTGAGATGGGATAGAGGGAGACAGAGAGGCAGAATAGATGATTTCACCCTTCAGTCAGTGGTGAAAGGACAAGAGCAGAGAGAGGGAGCCATTGAAGAGAATTGGGACATGTACTGTGTTTGTTCTGGCGAGACAGACATCTGTTTGTCTAGCAGAGGAGGCATTTAGATACTTAATCTCGAGCCCCTTGAGTGCAAATGAAACAATGCACAGATCTGTGGCGTGCAATTAACGGCGGAACAGATGGGTGGATTCTAACAGGTACAGTGAGAGAGATGTCAGTTACCTGCCCATGTACCATCAGCCCAATAGACAGAGAACGAGAGGAGAGCAGAACACGATAGAGAGCGAGGCAGACAACGGAGCGAGGTGGAAAAGGCCAGGTGTAAAATCCCGCGGTGTGTGTAATTGGCGAGATAACGGTTGCCTCTTTTCATTGCTGTCTCAAATTGCCGTAAACATGGAGCTTGGGCGCCCCGCTGGGAGAATCTTCTGAATGTCAGGGGTAAGCGCTGCGGCTCGCATGCATCTGAGACTCACGAGTACGGACCGACACGAGAGCCCCGCTGTGTCATCTCCACAGCTCAGTTAAATTGGTCATTGGAAAAAAAGAAAGGAGAGCGGATGTATAAAATAGAAAATAACATTTAAAACTCTGTCCAATGAAAAAACTTCCCTCTCGGTCCATCAAACCTAACTCAAGTCCCGTTGCACCTCCATCTCTGTTCTCTTCCGTTGCGTCTCTCCAGCTCTCCAGTTCGCCACCCCCCCAGCCTCGCTTGGAGTGTGAAGAAGAGTCGCTCAGCTATCTATCCATCTACTTGTAGCATCGGAGTGACTCACTGCTCAGCGCCCCGTCTTGCGGGCTGCCAGCGCATGTCATTGCCGTGGGCAGAGGGTTCAGTGGAGGAGAGCTGGAGCCGCACCGGGAGAGGGGAGGGTTGTGTGGGCGTGTTGCGTGCCTGGGTGAATCAGACTGGCACTAGTGCTCTCTGAGGTCACACAGTCCCAAATAAACACAGAACAACAACGTGATGCTCAGTCTACCATACTGATATAGGCCTATAACTCAGACTATGTTTACTGTGGGATTTACCCAGAGATAGACATATAGACCAATGAATGACCACTGGCTGAGACAATTTTGTAATTGATGAAAACTCAATTTAGTTTGAGTCATTTTTAAAAGTAAATGAGCTCCAGGCTATGCTAGTAGTTTCCCTTTTTGATTAAATAAATCAATAGGATGAGGTCAGCATTCAATAACATTACTGTTTAGGCAAGCCTGTCTCCAGGATGACTCGTCTGAGGGGTCATTTTAAATCCATACAACAAGTATTGCTTTAGGTCCCTGATAACACAAGGCACAGTCAAATTTATCTGAAACGAGGCCCTCCGCATTAACAATGAGCTATCGTCGCAATTTGTGCCTACCAACACGCACAGATCCGCTCGACACTGTCAAAGATTCTTACAGGCTTCGTAGCTTAAACTTCAATAACTAGAACTAAAGGCTACATTTCTGTTGAATTTGTGGCACTATGCAATGACCGTAACCAAGCCACCACTTCTCCAGGTGCTCAATGTTTTCTGTGTGGGAGAGTTTCAGAAAAGCTCAAAACTAAAATAAGTGCATATTCTATAGTCAATTTGAATCTGCCGCAAACAAGATGAAATGCTCATTCCCGAGAGCAACACACACACACACACTATAGCAAGAGAGCAGGGAGGGGGCGAAAAAGTAGTCTAATAGGCTAACATTAGTTGTGTCATAGTAACCTATCACAACATGAACATGAATGAATCACAACAGAGTGAATGTTTGCCTACTTACTTCAGTAAACTAGACAAGGTATTGGTCCAACTACTGCGACATACAGCATTTACAAAAATGGAGGCCTATCTGAAATGCAACCATATGCACTGTCATTTTGCACACAAGAAAGCAAGCAATGTTGAAGAGAAGCCCCAGGAAGAATGGTAGCCCAAGGTGCGCTCATTATGGCCAGGTGGGACAGTTGCGTCCCACCTGGCCAACATCCGGTGAAATTGCAGAGCGCAAAATTCAAACTACAGAATTATAAATATTTATCTTTCATAAAATCACAAGTGTAATACATCAAAATAAAGCTTACCGTCTTGTTAATCTAGCCATTGTGTCAGATTTCAAAAAGGCTTTACGGCGAAAGCAAACCATGCGATTATCTGAGGACAGCGCCCCGCATACAAAAGCATGAAAAACATACACTGCTCAAAACAATAAAGGGAACACTAAAATAACACATCCTAGATCTGAATGAATGAAACATTCTTATTAACTACTTTTTTCTTTACATAGTTGAATGTGCAGACAACAAAATCACACAAAAATGATCAATGGAAATCAAATTTATCAACGCATGGAGGTCTGGATTTGGAGTCACACTCAAAATCAAAATGGAAACCCACATTACAGGCTGATCCAACTTTGATCTAATGTCCTTAAAACAAGTCAAAATTAGGCTCAGTAGTGTGTGTGGCCTCCACGTGCCTGTATGACCTCCCTACAACACCTGGGATGCTCCTGATGAGGTGGTGGATGGTCTCCTGAGGGATCTCCTCCCAGACCTGGACTAAAGCATTTGCCATTTTCTGGACAGTCTGTGGTGCAACGTGATGTTGGTGGATGGAGCGAGACATGATGTCCCAGATGTGCTCAATTGGATTCAGGTCTGGGGAATGGGCGGGCCAGTCCATAGCATCAATGCCTTCCTCTTGCAGGGACTGCTGACACACTCCAGCCACATGAGGTCTAGCATTGTCGTGCAGTAGGAGGAACCCAGGGCCAACCACACCAGCATATGGTCTCACAGGGGGTCTGGGGATCTCATCTCGGTACCTAATGGCAGTCAGGCAGTCAGCCCCCCAATGAAATGCCATCCCACACCATGACTGACCCACCGCCAAACCGGCCATGCTGGAGGATGTTGCAGGCAGCAGAACGTTCTCCACGGTGTCTCCAGACTGTCACGTCCGTCACGTGCTCAGTGTGAACCTGCTTTCATCTGTGAAGTGCACAGGGCGCCAGTGGCGAATTTGCAATCTTGGTGTTCTCTGGCAAATGCCAAACGTCCTGCACGGTGTTGGGCTGTAAGCACAACCCCCACCTGTCTCCTGGTAGCGCCTCCATGCTCTGGACACTACGCTGACAGACACAGCAAACCTTCTTGCCACAGCTCGCATTGATGTGCCATCCTGGATGAGCTTCTCTACCTGAGCCACTTGTGTGGGTTGTAGACTCTGTCTCATGCTACCACTAGAGTGAAAGCACCGCCAGCATTCGAAAGTGACCATAACATCAGCCAGGAAGCATAGGAACTGAGAAGTGGTCTGTGGTCCCCACTTGCAGAACCACTCCTTTATCAGCCAGGAAGCATAGGAACTGAGAAGTGGTCTGTGGTCCCCACCTGCAGAACCACTCCTATATTGGGGTAATTTCCACCTGTTGTCTATTCCATTTGCACAACAGCATGTGAAATGTATTGTCCATCAGTGTTGCTTCCTAAGTGGACAGTTTGATTTCACAGAAATGTGATTGACTTGGAGTTACATTGTGTTGTTTAAGTGTTCCCTTTATTTTTTTTTGAGCAGTGTATTTCAACCAGGCAGGAAAGTCAGAAATAGAGATATAATAAATGCCTTACCTTTGATGATCTTCTGTTGGTACTCCAAAAGGTCCCAGATACATCACAAATTGACTTTATGTGTGATAATGTCCTTCTTTATATTCATAAAAACTTTGCTGGCGCGCTTCATTCAATAATCCACCCAGTTTCCCTCCATCAAAATGCATACAAAATTAATCCCAAACGTTACTAATGAACTTTTCCAAACAAGTCAAACAACATTTATAATCAAACCTTAGGTACCCTAATACGTAAATAAACAATACAATTTAAGACGGAGAATCGTTATTGTCTTTACCGGAGAAAAATACAAAATAATGCACTCTCTTCCACGCGCTTGAAAACACTACAGCCAAAATGGGAGCCACCTAGAAAAACTACAATTTTTGGGTCATTTTTCCAAAAACCAGCATGAAAATATTTCCAAAGACTGTTGACATCTAGTGGAAGCCCTAGGAACTGCAAGTTGGGAGGAATTAGCCTTATAATATAAGTGACAGCCATTGAAAACAATGGTAGGCTGAATTTTTATTTTTGTTGGGATGGTTTGTCCTCGGGGTTCGCCTGCCATATCAGTTCTGTTGTACTCACAGACATAATCTTAACAGTTTTAGAAACTTTAGAGTGTTTTCCATCCAAATCTCCCAACTATATGCATATCCTAGCTTCTAGGATATGCATATAAAGGCTCACCTCGGAGCACAACTAATAAGTTACATTGGTCATTGTCCCTATACCCATCAAATAACGCAAACATGTATAGAGTCCTTCTGAAAGTATTCAGACCTCTTGACTTTTTCCACATTTTGTTACATTACAGCCTTATTCTAAAATGGATTAAAAAATATATATACTCAATCTACACACAATACCCCATAGTTGGCAGAGCATGTCAGAGCAAAAACCAGGCCATGAGGTCGACGGAATTGTCCTTAGAGCACCGAGACGGGATTGTGTCGAGGCACAGATTTGGAAGAGTACCAAAACATTTCTGCAGCATTGAAGGTCCCAAAGAACACAGTGGCCTCCATCATTCTTAAATGAAAGAAGTTTGGAACCACCAAGTCTGGCCAAACTGAGCAATCGGTGGAGAAGGGCCTTGGTCAGGGAGGTGAACAAGAACCCAATGGTCACTCTGACAGAGCTCTACAGTTCATCTGTGGAGATGGGAGAACCTTCCAGAAGGACAACCATCTCTGCAGCACTCAACCAATCAGGCCTTTATGGTGGAGTGGCCAGACGGAAGCCACTCCTCAGTAAACAGCACATGACAGCCCCTGCTTGGAGTTTGCCAAAAGGCACCTAAAGACTCTCAGACCATGAGAAACAACATTCTCTGATCTGATGACACCAAGATTGAACTATTTGGCCTGAATGCTAAGCGTTACGCTTGGAGTAATCCTGGCACTCTCCCTACGGTGAAGCATGGTGGTGGCAGCATCATGCTTTTGGGATGTTTTTCAGCGGCATGGACTGGGAGACTAGTCAGGATCAAGGTAAAGATGAACAGAGCAAAGTACAGAGAGATCCTTGATGAAAACCTGCTCCAGAGAGCTCAGACTGAGGGCTGGGGGCGAAGGTTCACCTTCCATCAACACAACGACCCTAAGCACACAGCCAAGACAGCGCAGGAGTTGCTTCAGGACAAGTCTCTGAATGTCCTTGAGTGGCCCAGCCAGAGCCTGGACTTGAACCCGATCGAACATCTCTGAAGAGACCCGAAAGTAGGATCTGCAGAGAAGAAGACTCGAGACTGCTGTAATCGCTGCCAAGGGGGCTTCAACGAGGTACTGAGTAAAGGGTCTGAATACTTATGTAAATATAATAGTTCTGTTTGTTATTTTGAATAAATTAGCAAACATTCTAAAAACCTATTATGCGTTATTCGGTGTAGATTTATGAGGGGATAAAAACGATTTAATCCATTTCAGAATAAGGCTGTAACGTAACACAATGTGGAAAAAGTCAAGGGGTCTGAAAACTTTCCGAAGGCGCTGTATACACAGTATATATCAATTGGACCCGTAAAAGCAAGCAATGACATTAAGAATCACAGATAAATCTAAAATATACTTTGAAGTAAAAAGCAAAGGCCTAAACTATACATTACATAAAAATATATGCCAAATAACCAGTGGTCTTAATTAAATGACGGAAAACCATTGAATGAATCATTCTGGCACGACGGCCA
The DNA here is from genome assembly GCF_021184085.1 of Oncorhynchus gorbuscha. Classification (NCBI taxonomy): domain Eukaryota; kingdom Metazoa; phylum Chordata; class Actinopteri; order Salmoniformes; family Salmonidae; genus Oncorhynchus; species Oncorhynchus gorbuscha. Next base: position 63,443,961 of record NC_060185.1, on the reverse strand, counting down.
GGGAAGTCTTGCAGCCTCCTCCATGCTGTTTTGAACCTTGTGACATTTTTGATTCCATTTTCCTTCCTGGCGAAACGTACTTGTCAGGTCCTTCTCAAATGCCAGCTGGACGAGCAAAGGCTTTTTGTTGATCTCATGTAACATGCCGTGTCTGTGTTTACTGAATACGTTCTTTAGGGTGGAGCAGGGATTTTCGCACATTGCTGTAGATGTCCCAAATGTTAATCGGGCTGGCTCCAGGGTGACATGCCCGTAGGAGCATTTTAAATCCATGTGTCCGTGCCAACAGCACAGTCGACGTTGCTGACAATGGCCCGCCGTATCTTTGAAGAACACTGAGTGAGCTCCATTTGTTGTCACTGCCTGTGGTTGTGATTTCACTTTGTAAGAATGTGCGAACAACAATACACTCTGCTTCCACTGGTTCACGTTTGGTTCGATGCAACAGCTCGTCAGTTGCTAGTGGCTGGGGTAACGGATGTGCAGGTGCTTGTTGTGATACTGAAGCTACTGGACACTATCTAGCTTATTATTAGGTGTAGATGTCTGCATAATTTGACCCCGCCCTGAGTGGAATCCAATGAGCTTCCTAAACAAGGTAATGAAGGTGTCACCTTATGATATTGCGTGACTAGGTGCCCAATCAGAATGCATTTTTTTTATTTGAACTGCTAAATATTAGATTATTACACCCCCCCCTTTCTCCCCCTTCCTCAGATCACAAGAGCGAGCACACCTGGCATATCAGCCTGGTGTCATAGACTAGACGTAACATAGTAAATGTAAATCCGGGACATCAAATGAAAGGGGGAAAGGGGAAAAGGGGAAAAGCGGATACCCAGTCAGTTGTACAACTGAATGCCTTCAACTGAAATGTGTTTTCCGCATTTAACCCAACCCCTCTGAATCAAATTAGTATGATATGTTGTGTTTGGTATGGTTACATAAGACAGACGGTTATGTCTCTGCAAGCCAAAGGTTGGGAGTTCGAATCTGATCACAGAAACTTTAACATTTTCACTAATTAGCAACTTTTCAACCACTTAGTAATTTTTAGCTACTTTGCAACTACTTAGAATGTTAGCTAACCATTCCCTTAACCCTAACCATTACCTTTAACCTAACTCCTAAACGTATCCCTAACCCCTAGCCTAGCTACCATTAGCCAGCTAGCTAACATTAGCCACCAAATTCATAACATATAATATGAGTTGTAGGTTGTAACGTATCATAGGCCTTGAGGCCAATATGTAAAGATTAATAAAGGGCAGTGATTATAGCAGAGCAGTGTGCGGTTTCTTCTATCATATGAAATAGGTGATGGACAGCCACAAATGAATACATGCCAAAACGTAGCATATTGTACTAAATGGAGTGTCTCGGATTTACATACAAAATAATATGAAATGCTCTGAGAACAGGTTGAGGATTTGCCACCCAGTGGAGCCTCCCCTGCGTTTAGGTCGCAATGGGGTGTATGTCCCGGTGGTGCGTTGAATGGCACTGCACTCACTGTATGGCTCAGTCAATTTGACTGTTATAAAAGCCGATTGTCTAGCAAACTGGTGCCTGAGTGTCATCCAACTTTTGAGAGCTCTTCAAGAGGTAAAATGATCGAAGATGAGACGAGAGCCGGGATTCAATTCATTATGAACCGCTGTGTGCTGTTGGTATAGAAAATAAATTAGGCAGTGTCGAGACATCCTCCCCCTCACTTTGTCGTACTGATTGCGTTAGGAGTAAGAGGCCCCTCTTAATTGAATTGAATCTGATTTTAAATTGGATTCTAATAGGGGTACATGGGTTCAGACTGTACTAATTAGGAGGAAAGTCTGAGCGGGAAGATGTGGGCATTTTACTCCACTACCAGACCGACCACCTGCGGTCAGATTTGCGCAGTGAGCCACCTCGGGCCCATGGCCAGATGTTTGAGGTGTTTGAGATATTGAGTCGAATTTAAATTAGGAACCAGCTTAACCCTAACGCAACCGTAGATGTCGGCCTACCAATGGCTGTGGAATTATATGCATTCTACACTTACTACAATGTCGTCTAATATAGCCAGACAATTTTAATAAATGAACATATGTCACGATCGTCTATAAACTTGAGGTCCACTTTTAAAGAAAGTGTAACAAGTCGCCAGGAACCACTGTAGTGTGTGTATATTCATGCCTGCCAGGCTATTAAATGACTATTGCTTGTTGTAAACTGCCCCCAAAGCTATCTCTAAAACTGACAGGGGTTAGTCTATTTGTGTGTGAAATCGTTCCCAGTACTCAGATAGATTCTAGAATAGGGTTTTGTGAAAAACAGCTAAATGATTTTGGTCTTGTACGTCAGGTGGAAGATTAAATTCGTTTATTTGTAATAGGATATATCTTAGCTAGGTGTTTGGGGAAGGTGAGACTGTCGAAAGGAAATGCAGAGTAACTAGTCAAGTGATGGAAATTCGTCTAAATTCTTCGTGCCCACGCTTTCTACATCTGCAATTTGCGCTCTATACTATTTCAGCAATTTGGGTCTGACAGGAGAGGACATGTTAGCTTGTTTTGACAGCTTGGCGGAGAGGCAAGTCTCGAGCATCTTGTTGATGACCTGGTTCGTTTCGCCCGCTCACCCGAAGTGAACATGCTTCATATGACGACATATTTGGGGTTGGGGGCTGGGGGGGATCCTGTGTACTGCGAGGAATATGATGTGAAACTGGAGCGGCAGCCAAGTACCCCTGTAATTTTAATATACTGTATCATCAACCCAGCTGTCACTCTCCGGGCAATAAGTGAGAGGAGATCGCGAGCAGCCAATGACCAATGACGTCTGAATTGTCTTTCATCTCTAGGGCTCGTGGACAGCGACAGAGCGCTGGACACAGATCACTTTGCTTTGAGAGCTGCAGAACGAGTTCAAATAGAGTAGAGGAGAACGATGGCGAAAAGGCATTGAGTAAAATCCTATAACGCATTCTTAGGTAGGATAAAGCTTTTATTAATTTACTTCTGTGTTGTTTTGCTCGTTCTATTGTCTCTGCACTCTTAGAATAAAAGGTTCCCCATAGAACCAAAAGGGGTTAAATCCCTTGCTTCATATATGGAACCCCTAAAAGTTGTATATAGAACCCTTTGATAGGAATGTAGAACCCTTTTGATATAATGTTTAAACTTTATTTATCTAGCCTATAGTTTATCATATGACTCTGGTTTCATATATTTGAATAAAATAATCAACTTTGCTTACCTTAATTCATTGAAACTTGGTAACGTTAGGCTACTTGCAAGTTGGTTCAAACACCGTCCTCAAGCGTCGTCATGCAGGAATGTCAAATTTTGAATTGACCAGAAGGTTATATATTTTAAAAACGTCTTCTTCTTTTTTAACCTAGGAGTGCATGCTTTTATTAAGCACATTATGTCCTGTTGTTTCTAGCTAACATTTAGTTTGCAACAACACAGGTATGTTTGCCACTCAGACCTCAGCAACAATGTTGCAAAACAGGAATTCGATCTTTCTGCTGCCATAGAGAGGTAAGGATGTCGGACGTCAACTAGACATTTTTCTGACCAGGCGAAATCATGCAGCAGCAGCATCATTAATATGGACATAAAAGTCAATGCAAAACAGCTGAAACAAATGAAAAGGGAAAACCGGTCAGTTCAGAGTTTGATGTGACTGGGTTATCTTGTGTTAGCTGTTGTTTTCTAAAATCCCCATTATACTTTGGGGTAGGCTATAAGGATATAACCCTCAAGGTTCATTGCCTTCACTGGGTATACAGTGCATTCATAAAGTATTCAGACCCCTTGACTTTTTCTACATTTAGTTAAGTTACAGCCTTATTCTAAAATTGATTATATCGTTTTTTTCCCTCATCAATCTACACACAATACCCCATAATGACAACACAAAAACAAGAAATATCACATTTACATACGTATTCAGAGCCTTTACTCAGTACTTTGTTGAAACACCTTTGGCAGCGATTACAGCCTCGAGTCTTCTTGGGTATGACACTACAAGCTTGGCACACCTATATTTGGGGAGTTTCTCCTATTCTTCTCTGCAGATCCTCTCAAGCTCTGTAAGCTTGTATGGTGTGCCTTCACCCCAGTCTGAGGTCCTGGGTGCTCTGGAGCAGGTTTTCATCAAGGATCTCTCTGTACTTTGCTCCGTTCATCTTTGCCTCGATCCTGACTAGTCTCCCAGTCCCTGCCGCTGAAAAACACCCCCACAGCATGATGCTGCCTCCACCATGCTTCACAGTAGGGATGGTGCCAGGTTTCCTCCAGATGTGACACCAAGAGTTCAATCTTGGTGTCATCAGACCAGAGATTCTTGTTTCTCAATGTCTGAGGGTCTTTAGTTGCCTTTTGGCAAATTCCAAGCGTACTGCCATGTGCCTTTTACTGAGGAGTGGCTTCCATCTGGCCGCTCCACCATAAATGCCTGATTGGGGAGTGCTGCAGAGATGGTTGTCCTTCTGGAAGATTCTCCCATCTCTGGAACTTTGTCAGAGTTACCAGTTACCTCCCTGACCAAGGCCTTTGTCCCTCAATTGCTCCGTTTGGCCGGTCGGCCAACTTTAGGAAGAGTCTTGGTGGTTACAAACTTCTTCCATTTAAGAATGAAGGAGGCCACTGTGTTCTTGGGGATGTTCAATGCTGCAGAATTTTTAGATCTGTGCCTCGACACAATCCTGTGTCGGAGCTCTATGTACAATTCCTTCGACCTCATGGCTTGGTTTTTGCTCTGACATGAACTGTCTACTGTAGAACCTTATATAAACAGGTGTGTGCATTTACAAATCATGTCCAATCAATTGAATTGACCACAGGTGAACTACAATCAAGTTGTAGAAACATCTCAAGGATGATCAATGCAAACAGGATGCACCGGAGCTCAATATGGATTCTCATAGCAAAGGGTTTGAATACTTGTGTAAATCAGGTATCTGTTTTTCTCTTTTGAATACATTTGCTATGAAACTCTAAACACATGTTTTGCGTTTTGTCATTTTTTTTTATTAAATCCATTTTAGAATAAGGATATAACGTAACAAATTGAGTAAAAATCCAAGGGGCCTGAATACTTTCCGAATGCACTGAATGCACTAGATGATCAAACGTATGTGGACACCTGCTCATCAAACATCTCAATGCAAAATCATGGGCATTAATAGGGCGTTGGTCCCCCCTTTGCTGCTCTAACATCCTCCACTCTTGTGGGAAAGCTTTTCACCAGATGTTGGAACATTGCTGCGGGGACATTCTTCCATTCAGCCACAAGAGCATTAGTGAGGTCGGGCAATGATGTTGGGCGATTAGACGTTCCAATTTATCCCAAAGGTGTTTAATGGGGTTGAGGTCAGGGCTCCGTGCAGGCCAGGCAAATACTTTGACACCAATCTCGACAAACCATTTCTGTATGGACCTCGCTTTGTGCGCTGGGCCATTGTCATGCTAAAACAGGAAAGGCTTTTCCCCAAACTGCTGCCACAAACTTGGAAGCACAAAATTGTCTCGAATGTCATTGTATGCTGTGGCTTTAAGATTTCCCTTCACTGGAACTAAGAGGCCTGGCCCAAATCATGAAAAACAGCCCCAGATCATTATTCCTCCTCCACCAAACTTTACAGTTGGCACTATGCATTGGGGCAAGTAGCGTTCTCCTGGCATCCGCCAAACCCAGATTCGTCCGTCAGACTGCCAGATGGTGATGTGTGATTCATCACTCCAGAGAACGCGTTTCCACTGCTCCAGAGTCCAATGGTGGCGAGCTTTACACCACTCCAGACGTCGCTTGGCATGGTGATCTTAGGCTTGTGTGCGTTGCTCGGCCATGGAAATCCATTTCATGGATCTCCCGACAAACAGTTCTTGTGCTAATGTTGCTTCCAGAGGCAGTTTGAAATTCGGTGGTAAGTGACGCAACTGAGGACAGATGATGTTTACGCGCCATGCGTTTCAGCACTCAACGGTCCCGTTCTGTGAGCTTGTGTGACCTACCACTTTGCGGCTGAGCTGTTGTTGCTCCTGGATGTTTCCACTTCACAATAACTGCACCTACAGTTGAGCAGGGCAGCTCTAGCAGGGCAGAAATTTGACAAACTGACTTGTTCTAACGGTGGCATCCTAAGACTGTGCCAAGTTGAAAGTCACTGAGCTCTTCAGTAAGGCCATTCTACTGCCAATGTTTGTCTATGGGGATTGCATGGCGGTGTGCTCATTTTTTTTTTTACACCTGTCAGCAACGGGTGTGGCTAAAATTGCCGAATCCACTAATTTGAAGGGTTGTCCACATACTTTTATATATGTATTGTATGTAGCTCCTTTTTTAGGAATCTGAAATGTTCTTTAATCTCATCCAGGGAACCGAAACGTTATTGGTAGCCTATGTAGAACCAAAAATAACACGTTTTTTTTTCCTGAGAGTGTGTGTTGATAACTCCATCTTTTAATGCTCAGCCCTAACTAGATTTGCACTGCCCTGTTGAATCCATCGACGCATTTCAAGGACAGATCCCCTCTTTACTGGGAGGATGTAGCGTAAATGTTTCCAAAGCTGCTGTGCTTATACTTAAAGTTAAACGATACATTGTATGATGATAATTGCTGAACAAATACAATGAAGAAGTTATCTATTTATATATTTTAATTAAGGGGTTTATGAACCGTATTTCCGTAGCTTATTTTATTCGATTAAATATCCGTTACTCGTTTTATTTCTATTTCTTCGATTTTTCTTCGAGCTTTGGCGTAATTGCTCGTTTTGGATCAATGAAGAGAGAGAGAAGTAATCGCTTGGGCGTACTGAGAAAACAGATCGTCTATGTATCCCAGCACACAATGAAAAGGGCGGTGGCACTCGCTCGCTCTCCTTCGGATAAAGAAAAACTACTAGTCTGCTCAAATACATTCTCTTAGAAATGTCAAAAACGACCGACTGTTGAAAATAATGATACAAATTAGTATTCGTATTCCCGAGGTGTGAATGGCATTTTTATTTTTATTTGACGTTGTTTTCAACCGGAGGTGCTGAAATGCAGCCAGCACCGATTGAGAGCAAGGCTCCCCCCTCCCCCGCTGCCCACAGACACCATCGCACAGAGAGAGGGAGGGGGAAGGAGAGAGAGGAGAGATAGAGAGAGGGAGAAAGCGATAGGCAGCACCCGTGAGAGGGAAACAAGAGTCAGCCGCGCGGAGGAGAGAGAAGAGAGAGAAAAAGCAGTAACCAAACAGACAAAGGAAAACATGGATGTAACGGAAAGACGTCCTTTTAAACAAGCACATGTACAGGAGAGGACGCTTTGGTCGTTCTGCACATAGTAGGGGGTAACGCACGGACTCTTCCCCAGTTTTTAATGTGGCGGGTGGGGACGCACGGCAAGCTAAAAAGGCGGAAAGCTTTCTCTAATCCGTCTGCGGATCCTGCCTGCTTGCGATGGCTGTGGCGGCGCGATGCTGTTGCAGCATAACGCAGAATGGGCCTTTTACTTTGTATTTGGTCATTTTTCTACTCAGTGGCCTTACAAATGCACAAATACGATACACCATTCCGGAGGAGCTGGAGAATGGGGCTGTGGTCGGAGACATTGTTCGCGATTTGGGTCTGGACCTGCGAAAGCTCTCCTCCCGACGCGTCAGAATCACCTCGGACAGCGCACGGAGATATTTCAACATAAATCATAAAAACGGCAAGCTGTCGGTGAGCGACCGCATCGACCGGGAGACGCTGTGTGAATTCAGCGGCACATGTTCCCTCAACCTAGAGGTGGTGGTTGAGAGCCCGCTCGAGGTGCACAACGTGGAGGTGGAGATTCTGGATGCGAATGACAACTCGCCACAGTTCCCCCGGGACGAGTACCAGCTGGAGATCTCGGAGTCCGCTATAACGGGGTCCCGGTTCCCCATCGAAGGCGCGCAGGATGCAGACGATGGCTCAAATTCGGTTCGGCTCTATCGGCTCAGCAACAACGAGCACCTCGCGCTGGACTCCAACAAGCCCGTGGCAAACAGCAAGCAAATCGAGCTCGTGCTCAAAAAGCCATTTGACCGCGAGCATACACCGTCTCATCAGTTCATACTGACTGCTGTCGACGGAGGCACCCCTGCGCGCACGGGCACAGCCAAAATCAACGTTCATGTCCTAGATTCCAACGACAATGTGCCCGCGTTCGACAACTCCGTGTACAAAGTGAAACTGTTAGAGAACTCGCCCAAGGGCGCTCTGGTGATAAAGTTAAACGCCACAGACCCAGATGAAGGCACAAACGGGGAGGTGTTTTACTCTTTCAGCAGTTACACCCCAGAGAGGGTGAGACAAATGTTCTCCATGGATACAGATACAGGAGAGATCCGAGTGAAGAACAACATAGACTATGAGGAGACTAACTCCTATGAGATGTACATACAAGCTATGGACAGGGGCCCTTCTGCAGTGGCCGTCCACTGTAAAGTGGTTGTAGAGGTTTTGGATGTGAATGACAATATCCCAGAGATCGTGCTGTCCTCTCTGTCCAGCCCAGTCCGTGAGGACGCTCGGGCAGACACGGTGGTGGCCTTGATCAGCGTTAATGACCGGGACTCTGCACAGAACAAACAGGTGACCCTGGAGATCCAACCTGGCCTCCCCTTTAAGATCAAGTCCTTCCGGAACCACTACACCTTGGTCACCTCCGCCTTCCTAGACCGGGAAACCATCTCCACCTACAATGTCACGGTAACCGCCATTGACGGAGGGACCCCGGCCCTCTCCTCACACATGACCATTAAAGTTGACGTGGCGGATGTCAATGACAACCCTCCTCGCTTCGAACAGACGTCCTACACAGTGTACATGACGGAGAACAACGCGCCCGGGGCCTCAATGTGCGTGGTGAAGGCTCTGGATGCTGACGCCGGGGAGAACGCTCGCATCACCTACACCGTCCTCAATGACAACAACCACGGCATCCCCGTGGCGAGCTACGTCAGCATCAAACCCGACACGGGCGAGGCCTATGCCCTGCGAGCCTTCGACTTTGAGAAGCTCAGAGAGTTCCACTTCCAGGTGAAAGCCCAGGATGGTGGTGTGCCGCCCCTCAGCCGCGTGGCAACCGTCTATGTTTACATCATGGACCAGAACGACCACTCCCCCAGGATAGTCCATCCTCCAGCCAATGGGACGCGGACCACTGAGACGTTGATGAAGAATGCGGAGGCGGGGGCTCTGGTGACCAAGGTGGTGGCGTGGGACGGGGACGCTGGTCAGAACGCCTGGCTGGTGTACGCCCTGGAGCAGACCACCTCCGAGCTGGACCTGTTTAAAGTCCACGAGCACACGGGGGAGATCCGCACCACGCGGCGCGTCAGCGAGGACAACTCCACCTCCTTCCTGCTCACCGTGCTGGTCCGTGACCATGGACTCCCGCCGCTCTCCTCCACCGCCACCATCAACGTGCACGTCATGGAGCTGCCGCCCAAGCTGACCCCCGACCCCAAACGTATCATCAGGCCTCACAGCCCACTACTGTTCTCCAATGTGACCCTCTACCTGATCGTGGCCCTGAGCGCCACCACCTTTGTGTTCCTGGTCACCATTGTGGTGCTGGCCATCGTCCGCTGCCACGCCTACTGCACCCAGCCCGGCTCCTGCTCCCCATGCTGTGTGTCCCAGAAGAGAGTCCCCGAGGGGGGCACCTCGGCCGGCGGGGGTGGAGGGTCATTGGGTCGAGGTGGAGGTGGTGGGGGAGGTGGAGGTGGGGGTCAGGGTCAACCCAACAATAACGTTGCTCTGCGGAGGGACCTGAAGGTTGAACCTCACTACATCGAGGTGCGGGGGAACGGCTCCATGACCAAAACGTACTGCTATAAGACATGTATGACGGCCACGTCGGGGAGCGACACCTTCATGTTCTATAACACGGGCCGGCCCCACAGTGGCACCTGGGGCTCCGGGGGATACGTTACCAGCCAGAGTGGACAGAGCCAGATGTTTGTGCGCAGGCTCAGCATGCCAGACGCAACCGCGATACAGGTGTGTGTGTGTGTCCCGTCATCTGATCCCAACAACACATCCCAACTGACTGGAAAGCCGTTTCATACGTTGTTTCTTCGGGAGATGTATTATTTGGGTTTTCCCCTAGGCAGTGTTTTGTGGAACAGTGTTTGGCATTTACAATTTTCATGCAGGGAGGGGTGTAGAGGAGTTGTCATCTTTTTTGTTGTGTTTATAGTAAACTCTTCATATGCTCTTTTTTAATATATCTTTTTTTGCAGATATGGTCAAGTTTGAAATCACCTAAATCATTTATACGCTCTTGTGTCACAGGCCTTGAGAATCGAACACTTGAAAATCACAGTGCCCCTCCCAGTTCTTTTAAAAAAATCCTTTGTTTATTTTTGTCAAAAGGTTACCTGGGTTACCTGGGTTACCTGGGTTACCTGGGTTACCTGGGTTACCTGAACTGATTGCATTGTGTTGCAGTAGTAAAGGTGTTTTTGCTGTGCAATGCTCTGTTGTGAGCTCTGTCTGTACATTACGTACATGCATGCAGTGTCGGAAAATATGCTCTCTAATTTCTCCAGTGCTTTGGGAATGTGTTTAGATTTGAGCTGTGCGGGGTGCAGGCAAGCTCAGAGCTTCTTTGTGGGAGCTGTGTGCTTGTGTGCATGTTTGTGTTGGCGGGTGTATACGCTCCTGTCTCCGTGTTGTTTGTGTGTGTGTGTGTGTGTGTGTGTGTGTGTGCGTGTGTGTGTGTGTGTGTGTGTGTGTGTGTGTGTGTGTGTGTGTGTGTGTGTGTGTGTGTGTGTGTGTGTGTGTGTGTGTGTGTGTGTGTGTGTGTGTGTGTGTGTGTGTGTGTGTGTGTGTGTGTGTGTGTGGTGCTCATGAATCATCAGAAACATATGGCAGCTATCAGATGTTTATGCGCCTCGCTCATCTGTGGTCGTTTAGGGAGCTGTTACAGAAATACCCGTATTCAGTGAAAACATCTCTCTCTCCATAGCTCACTCCACCTTCTTCTCTCTGTTGTGTGCTGTACTGCTACAACCTGTGGCAGTAGTACGACACTCAAGAGACAACTGCAACATATCATGGTTATTTGCAATGATATTGTTTTGGAAATGATATGGGTTCGATGGTTTAGAAACGGACAGTGGGATTGCTTTGATCGCTTTATTCTAGAACATGTCTGTACAGTTGAATAGACTTTTGTAAACTTGATTGTAATGCTAGGTTTCGTGTGTAAAGGGTTACTGTGAATGACTGGGTGAGGTCGCACTAGGCCAATCTGATTGGTCCTCTAGTTCTGGTTCAATGGGCAAAGACTAGTCTGGTGTGGTCTCTCTGAACAGAGAAATAGTCTGGGCTTTAGTGTTGCTCTCTCCAACGTAAATAGTCATGGGTCTTACTCTATTACAATCCCCACAGGTCAGTCACGCTCAGGGCAAATGCCGTGAGTTTGGTTTAGTGGGTTAGCAATGGAATTTGAGAGAGGCAGACAGACTCTGCTCGGGATTAATGTTCCCATCTTTAGGTCACTGAGTTTTCTCATTCACTTGGCATCGTTTGAGAAGCAGGGGAAAAACCGAATCAAACTCTTCGTAGCTATGTGTCTGGTGGCTTTTACATCATTAACGGAGTGGTTCATTCCACGTGTAAAGTGGAATCTGGTGACTGTTCTGACTGCATGGTTGTCGTAGAAAAACACAGTAGAGAAAAGGACAATTATGACAAAAGAAATATGTATGTTGTCGACACGGCTCATTTTAAATGAAGAGAACATGTAAGCCTTCAAAGAGATGGATTGGGATCTGAAGCACTTTAAACACATTGTGTAGCTTCATTTACCAATTGGAATTTGTGACGTATCATACGAATCGCAAGAATTTAAGCATTGTTATTTCGCAAAACAAATTCAGGACGTAGCATATACATTTACATTTACATTTAAGTCATTTAGCAGACGCTCTTATCCAGAGCGACTTATGGAATACGTTTTGCACAATTGCGAAATGTTTTCGGGGATCGTTTTTTTTGTTGCTCATGAGCTCTATTTTCAAAACTACTGGCTGAAATTATACACAATAAAAATGAATGAAGAAGAAATGAGGTAGGAGGGGTTAAAGGGGTTGAAAAAGGGTGAAATAATGAGGTCGGGGAGTGAAAGAGGATGAAAAGGGTGAAATAAAACAATGTTCAGGTAATTGCTCCTCTCTCCTTGGTGGTTTCCCTCGTTAAATGCCAGTCATGTTTGCTCCAGCCTTGTAATTAACTGTCGGCGACGTGTGGTTCCCAATACCACGGTGGGATTGATCGGGTTCCATGAGGATGGGGAAAGCAAGGTGATTGGACCAAGGCGTTCCATGGTGGAGGTGCGAGCGCTGTATCCATGCGAGGGGTGTCCACTCAGAGGCAGAGAGAGACAGAAAGAAAAAAAACAGGGCCCTATTAAGTCCCTCATTTGTGTGCACACAGCAAGGCAGGGAGGAAGGGAGTGCACAGGAAACCCATAGGGATAAAAACATTCTCTCTCTCTCTCTCTCAGATACAGAAACCAAATTCTAATTCACAATATCAACTCTCCACCATCGCGCTATGTCCTGTGTGTATTGCTGATAGACTCTGTATTGCTGATAGAGCCTGTCTGTGTGTAGGGCTGCATCAGACTGCAGACGTGTTTTAGGGTCCAGATGCTCCTCTCTAACCTACGGTGTTAGTGGGAGTCTGTTCTAATGTACACACACACACACACACCGTAAGGACGGCCAGACCACTCCCCCAAACAGTTACTCCAGGGCAACTGCTTCGTGATGGCGTTTTTATTTGGAAACTACCCTATTTTTGGGGATGAATCTGTCTCTCTTGTTTATGAGAGTTACAGTGTGGAGTGTTAAGTCTCTCTTATTTATCAGAGTTACAGTGTGGAGTGTTAAGTCTCTTGTTTATGAGAGTTACAGTGTGGAGTGTTAAGTCTCTCTTATTTATCAGAGTTACAGTGTGGAGTGTTAAGTCTCTCTTGTTTATCAGAGTTACAGTGTGGAGTGTTAAGTCTCTCTTATTTATCAGAGTTACAGTGTGGAGTGTTAAGTCTCTTGTTTATGAGAGTTACAGTGTGGAGTTTTAAGTCTCTCTTGTTTATCAGAGTTACAGTGTGGAGTGTTAAGTCTCTCTTATTTATCAGAGTTACAGTGTGGAGTGTTAAGTCTCTTGTTTATGAGAGTTACAGTGTGGAGTGTTAAGTCTCTCTTGTTTATCAGAGTTACAGTGTGGAGTGTTAAGTCTCTCTTATTTATCAGAGTTACAGTGTGGAGTGTTAAGTCTCTTGTTTATGAGAGTTACAGTGTGGAGTGTTAAGTCTCTTGTTTATGAGAGTTACAGTGTGGAGTGTTAAGTCTCTTGTTTATGAGAGTTACAGTGTGGAGTGTTAAGTCTCTCTTGTTTATCAGAGTTACAGTGTGGAGTGTTAAGTCTCTCTTGTTTATCAGAGTTACAGTGTGGAGTGTTAAGTCTCTCTTATTTATCAGAGTTACAGTGTGGAGTGTTAAGTCTCTTGTTTATGAGAGTTACAGTGTGGAGTGTTAAGTCTCTTGTTTATCAGAGTTACAGTGTGGAGTGTTAAGTCTCTCTTGTTTATCAGAGTTACAGTGTGGAGTGTTAAGTCTCTCTTATTTATCAGAGTTACAGTGTGGAGTGTTAAGTCTCTTGTTTATGAGAGTTACAGTGTGGAGTGTTAAGTCTCTCTTGTTTATCAGAGTTACAGTTTGGAGTGTTAAGTCTCTCTCATTTATCAGAGTTACAGTGTGGAGTGTTAAGTCTCTTGTTTATGAGAGTTACAGTGTGGAGTGTTAAGTCTCTTGTTTATGAGAGTTACAGTGTGGAGTGTTAAGTCTCTCTTGTTTATCAGAGTTACAGTGTGGAGTGTTAAGTCTCTCTTATTTATCAGAGTTACAGTGTGGAGTGTTAAGTCTCTCTTATTTATCAGAGTTACAGTGTGGAGTGTTAAGTCTATCTTATTTATGAGAGTTGGAGTGTGGAGTGTTAAGTCTCTCTTATTTATGAGAGTTACAGTGTGGAGTGTTAAATCTCTTGTTTATGAGAGTTACAGTGTGGAGTGTTAAGTCTCTGTGGTTTATCAGAGTTACAGTGTGGAGTGTTAAGTCTCTCTTGTTTATCAGAGTTACAGTGTGGAGTGTTAAGTCTCTCTTATTTATCAGAGTTACAGTGTGGAGTGTTAAGTCTCTCTTATTTATCAGAGTTACAGTGTGGAGTGTTAAGTCTATCTTATTTATGAGAGTTGGAGTGTGGAGTGTTAAGTCTCTCTTATTTATGAGAGTTACAGTGTGGAGTGTTAAATCTCTTGTTTATGAGAGTTACAGTGTGGATTGTTAAGTCTCTGTGGTTTATCAGAGTTACAGTGTGGAGTGTTAAGTCTCTCTTATTTATCAGAGTTACAGTGTGGAGTGTTAAGTCTCTTGTTTATGAGAGTTACAGTGTGGAGTGTTAAGTCTCTCTTGTTTATCAGAGTTACAGTGTGGAGTGTTAAGTCTCTCTTGTTTATCAGAGTTACAGTGTGGAGTGTTAAGTCTCTCTTGTTTATGAGAGTTACAGTGTGGAGTGTTAAGTCTCTTGTTTATGAGAGTTGGAGTGTGGAGTGTTAAGTCTCTCTTGTTTATCATAGTTACAGTGTGGAGTGTTAAGTCTCTTGTTTATGAGAGTTACAGTGTGGAGTGTTAAGTCTCTCTTGTTTATCAGAGTTACAGTGTGGAGTGTTAAGTCTCTCTTGTTTATCAGAGTTACAGTGTGGAGTGTTAAGTCTCTCTTATTTATCAGAGTTACAGTGTGGAGTGTTAAGTCTCTTGTTTATGAGAGTTACAGTGTGGAGTGTTAAGTCTCTTGTTTATGAGAGTTACAGTGTGGAGTGTTAAGTCTCTTGTTTATGAGAGTTACAGTGTGGAGTGTTAAGTCTCTCTTATTTATGAGAGTTGGAGTGTGGAGTGTTAAGTCTCTCTTATTTATGAGAGTTACAGTGTGGAGTGTTAAGTCTCTCTTGTTTATCAGAGTTACAGTGTGGAGTGTTAAGTCTCTCTTATTTATCAGAGTTACAGTGTGGAGTGTTATGTCTCTTGTTTATGAGAGTTACAGTGTGGAGTGTTAAGTCTCTCTTGTTTATGAGAGTTACAGTGTGGAGTGTTAAGTCTCTCTTATTTATCAGAGTTACAGTGTGGAGTGTTAAGTCTCTTGTTTATGAGAGTTGGAGTGTGGAGTGTTAAGTCTCTTGTTTATGAGAGTTGGAGTGTGGAGTGTTAAGTCTCTCTTGTTTATCAGAGTTACAGTGTGGAGTGTTAAGTCTCTCTTGTTTATGAGAGTTGGAGTGTGGAGTGTTTAAGGCTTTGGAGTGTTAAAATGTGTAGGCTGTTCAGGTGTGAAGCCTATTTCCATCCTTGGTTGTGCCAACAAAGTCTATTTTAGCTTTAGAGTTTGTCACTGCTTCATAAGGTGTACTTCTTCATGGATTCGACGCAACTTCAACACAAATATGGTTTCTCTGAACCGCTGAGATTTATACTGTGTCCCTGCTGCAGTGCTGATGAGTGTGTCCATGTGTTGCTGTGGCACGTTGAGCCATCTGTTTCCCTGTGGATGTAGATGACGTGATGGGATGTCTGACTCCTGGAGGAACACCAGGTTTTTCCTCATTTTGGCCACATATTGGATTCCAGGGTGATGAATGTGCTGCGTGGAGAGACTACGGTCGATCCCCCCCCCACCCACCCATCTCCAGGAAGTTAACATCTGTCCTGTGGACAGCACAGGAAATGGGTCACCACTGGGAAGAAGGTAGAGCTTGTTCCTACCACTGATCTAGGATCAGATGTGTTTTTTTTTGGTGTTGTTGCCCCGTAATGGTTAAGGTTAGGAATAGGTAATCTGATCCCAGGCCCATACTGTGATCATCCCTGTTTCAGAACATTACAATGAGTCTCATATTATATGGTTTCACTATGTGACACAAATACATTTCCATGAACTTTTTACAGTAAGACTTGTGTTTTTTTAAAGCATGTTATCAACTTGGATACATCCCCAAGTGTTGGCTGGTATTCAGAGTTCACCTGATGATGTCACTAGAGACAGAGCCTCCAGACAGAGGTTATGGCCGTTTCACACGCCTCTCTCACGGCTCTGTTATGATGGGGATGTCACATTTATTCTCTGTCCAGGTGCAGGCCTGAGGGGGTAAAGCTGATATCGCCTCCCCCTCACCTCACCTCTCCTCCTCCACCTGTGACCTGAAACAGAAGGAGACGAGGAGAGATGGGGTAGGGGGGATCCATGTGGTTACCATGGTGAGGCCTGTCGGGCCAGCTCAGGCTGATACTGTGACACACAAGGTTTTGATCAGAAGGGGAAAGGAGAATAAAATGAAAGAGACGGAGCGACAGCTGGATATAAAATGGAGGATATAGAGATAGGAGAGCACTGAGATGAATGAGGGCGGTAGATTGGGGCTAGCATTTTTTCCAGATCCTTAAACCACGCCTAATACATAAAATACAAATAAATCAAATATGAAAATAGTAAGAAGGACATTCCGAGCGAAAGAGTGATAGAAAGCGAGGGATAAAGAGGAAGGGTGGAGAGGTGGACAGCTCTGATGGAGCCCTTAGACAAAAACAGTGATGTGAGAATTCCGTCGGGTCGCCATTGTAACGGAGCGTATCCCCTGAAGCTGAGTGGTTTGACCCAGGAAGGGGGTGGCCTGAGGGACTGTGGCAGAGAGGCAGGGTCAGGGGTCCGGTCTGGTCTGGGCACTCAACAGGCATATCTCTCAAAGTCGTCACTCTCAGTGTGCATATATGTGTGTGCATGTACTTCTAGTTCACGCCATGACTTATTCATGGGAAGATATTGGGTTTTTGCCTGTGTGATCTCTTTCAGTACCTAAGACTCCAATCCATTTCTCTCTCTGTCTCTTTTGCAGCCCAAGGTGCCCAATTCAGACTGGCGTTACTCTGCTTCACTTAGGGCTGGGATGCAGAGGTAAGCACATATCACATTTTACCATACCTCAAAAGGTGTCCACTGTCCATTAGAATGTTACTCCAAGATTCATAATTCACCGGCGTTCCATTCCTTTTAAACCCTCATAAATCCTATGTTACTTTACCCATTCCCCTCCACTATACGTACTACTCACATTGCTGCTTGTTTAATTCAAATGGATGCCAGACCCTACAGCACAACAGAAGAATTTCCTTAGGAGTCAGCCACACTCCAAAAAAAAGCTAGTTCCGCAGGCTCTAGTTTTGTCTAAACTTGATTACTGTCCAGTCGTGTGGTCCAGTGCTGCAAGGAAAGACCTAGTTAAGCTGCAGCCGGCCCAGAACAGAGCGACACGTTTGGCTCTTAATTGTAATCAGAGGGCTGATATAAATAGCTAGGAGTTGAGGAGAGACTGACTGTGTTACTTCTTCTTTTTATAAGAAACAATAATGTGTTGAAAATCCCAAATGGTTTGCATAGTCAACTTACACACAGATCAGACACACACTTATCCCACCAGACATGCCACCAGGGGTCTTTTCACAGTCTCCAAAACCAGAACAAATTCAAGAAAACATACAGTATTATATAGAGCCCGTATTGCATGGAACTTCCTTCCATCTCATATTGCTGAAATAAACAGCAAACCTGGTGTCAAAACAAAGATAAAGCAACACCTCGCAGCACAAAGCCTCTCCCCTATTTGACCAGATAGTTTGTTTGTATTCATTGATATGTAGGCTACGTGTGCCGTTAAAAAATATATATATATATCTAGTTCTGTCTTTGATGTTCTGTATTATTTAATGTTCTGTGTGGACCCCAGGAAGAGTACCTGCTGCTTTTGCAACAGCTAATGGAGATCCGAATAAAATACCAAATACCAAAATACATTACTATTAAACCAGATATTATGCTATTTATATAGCATCTGTTCTACAGTATTCTTTTAGCTTGGTTGTTAGACAGTAGTAGATAGAGAGCGAGGGGTAATCAGGGGGTCAGTGATAGACTGAGGGGACAGACGGAGGGATGGAGAGAGAGAGAGGGACAGAGAGGGGGCTGGAGAGAGAGAGAGGGACAGAGAGGGGGCTGGAGAGAGAGATGGAGGGGAGGGCAGTTAGGCAGAAATATGGCATTGGGAATGCGCAACACAACACAGGGATCACATTACCCATGAGCCATTGGGCCACTAGCTGCTCTGGGATTGTCTGGGCTTGACCCAAACGAGGAGCATGCTAATGAGAGGGAGGGGCTAAGTTAACGAGCAGAGCCAGCCTTAATGAGCCAGGGGTAGCCAGGCGAACCACATCACCAAATGCACTGCACTGCGGCCAGGTAATCTCATAGTACACACACACACACACACACACACACACACACACACACACACACACACACACACACACACACACACACACACACACACACACACACACACACACACACACACACACACACACACACACACACACACACACTGCTCTGCTGCAGTTCCGATCTCATGAACTGAGGATGACTGACGGACCAGTCCCTCCATCGGGGAAAAACAGAAGTAGGTCATCTGCCACCGCCCCTCACACACACACACACACACACACACACACACACACACACACACACACACACACACACACACACACACACACACACACACACACACACACACACACACACACACACACACACACACACACACACATAGAGGTCTATCCCTCCGGCCATGACAGACAGCACTGCGGCAGTGATGAGGGACATGAGAGATGACAGAATGGACAACGCTTTCACAGCTCCCTGTAAACAACGTCTGTCTGTCTGTCTGTCTGTCTGTCTGTCTGTCTGTCTGTCTGTCTGTCTGTCTGTCTGTCTGTCTGTCTGTCTGTCTGTCTGTCTGTCTGTCTGTCTGTCTGTCTGTCTGTCTGTCTGTCTGTCTGTCTGTCCAGAGACATGGTTCATCAGGGTCAGTGTGTGTATTTGTCATTGTTTTATGGCTTATCATTTATTGTTTATTGTGTCTGTCTCGTGTGTGTGTGTGTGTGTCAGATTAATACAAGTTTAATACAAGTTTAACATCTGAGTGTCATTGGTGTTACACAGATTCCCTCATAATTACAGCAGGGTTTAATGAGAGTTAATGTGCTTGAGCAAATCATTCTAATACATTAAATCGCTCTTGTCACTTTAGCATGGAGCCCTTTATCATCCCTCCTCCTCTCTCTTCCCCTCCCTCCCTAAATCTGAGCTGTTGACTGATCTATTTATACTCTACTGAGATTACAGTTTGTTTGAAACATTTTGAGACATTTTGAGTGTATACCCCAAACAGCAATGCACTTGAGTAATGATTTTGACCTAGTTAGTTTTACAGCCCTAAATATATTTTCTGTAATTATGAACCCCGCTAAGCTAGAGGCTAGCATGTCTATGGGTTCATTTTTACTGCACTGGTTGTAATAATGACAGGCAAAGAGAGAGAGAGAAATGTTTGCCAATTTTATTTTAAAAAGAAAAACATGGGCCTCCCGGTTGGCGCAGTGGTCTAGGGCACTGCATCGCAATGCTAGCTGTGCTACCAGAAACTCTGGGTTCGAGCCTAGGCTCTGTTGTAGCCGGCCGCGACCAGGAGGTCCGTGGGGCAACGCACAATTGGCCCAGCGTCGTCTGGGTTAGGGAGGGTTTGGCTAGTAGGGATATCTTGTCTCGTTGCACACTGGCGATTCCTGTGGAGGGCCGGGCACAGTGCGCGCTAACCAGGTCGCCAGGTACACGGTGTTTCCTCCGACACATTGGTGCGGCTGGCTTCCGGGTTGGATGTGCACTGTGTTAAGAAGCAGTGCGGCTTGGTTGGGTTGTGTTTCGGAGGACGCATGGCTTTCGACCTTTGTCTCGCCCAGCCCCGTACGGGAGTTGTAGCGGTGAGACAAGATAGTAACTACTAACAATTGGATACCACCAAAATGGGGTCAACTTTAAAACATGTAAAATTAAAAATTTGAAGTCACTCAGAGCTCTGAGACAGGATTATCTCGAGGCACAGATTTGGGATTTGGGAAAGGGTATCAAAACATTTCTGCAACAACACATCATTCTTAAATGGAAGAAGTTTGTAACCACCAGGACTCTTGGTCAGGGAAGTGACCAAGAACCCAATGGTCACTCTGACAGAGCTCCAGAGTTCCTCTGTGGAGATTGGAGAACCTTCCAGAAGGATATCAATCTCTACAGAACTCCACCACTCAGGCCTTTGTGGTAGTGTGGCCAGATAGAAGCCACTCCTCAGTAAAAGGCACATGAGAAACCTGCTTGGAGTTTTCCAAAAGGCACCGAAAGGACTCTCAGACCATGAGAAACACGATTCTCTGGTCTGATGAAACCAAGATTGAAAATCTTTGGCCAGAATGCCAAGTGTCTGGAGGAAACCTGGCACCATCTCTACAGTGAAGCATGGTGGTGGCAGCATCACACTGTGGGATGTTTTTCAGTGTCATGGACTGGGAGACTATTCAGGATCGAGAGAAAGATTAACCGAGCAAAGTACAGAGAGATTATTGATGAAAACCTGCTCCAGAGTGCTCAGCACTTCAGACTGGGGTGAAGGTTCACCATACAACAGGACAATGACCCTAAGCACACAGCCAAGCCAACGCAGGAGTGGCTTCAGGACAAGTCTCAGAATGTCCTTGAGTGGCCCAGTCAGAGCCCGGACTTGAACCCGATCGAACATCTCTGGAGAGCGTAAAATAGCTGTGCAGCGACGCTCCCCATCCAACCTGACAGAGTTTGAGAGGATCTGCAGAGAAGAACGGGAGAAACTATAGATAGATAGATAATTACATGGTATTTGCAGGGTACAGTGATAACCTTATGCTCTTGGCTCCAACAGAGCAGGTTAAATAAAAAATTAAGATACATTTTTTAAAAAGTGAATGAGACATAAGAAAGATAATAATTCTATGCACATTTACACCTGTGGGGACAGGGTAAGAGTCCGTTTGGGAAAGTCCATGGGGGAGTGAGAAGTGATGGGATGAACTAACCATCAGCCAGACAGACAGACAAGCAGGCTGATTGTCTTTCAGAAAGACAAAGAGACATTTCTATGGACACAAGGAGAAGGTGGGACAATGAGCAAAAGCGGTGCGTGTGTAAAATCACTGGGGAAGCCAAACCAGGGGGGAAAAGCCATATTACAACCTACGTGTTGTGATAATTGCATTGTTTGCTCTATAGCCTGTTAGTTCCTAAGCCTTGACATCATGATGTATATAGGCCTAAAGGCCGAGACAATAAGAAGCCCCATTGGCAGAATCAATTTAACCACACCTTTATTTCGTTACAAAGCCAGAGTACAACCTCTGTCCTGTGAAGTCCAGAAAACACATTGCATGTAACTATCAGTTACATGAGATGCAGCATGGTCAAGCAAGGTAATGTTTCCCACATTTTCAGACCACTAAACAACTATTGATTTTAGAACCACAGAGAGTTACCGCAAGTCGAAAAGAAAACAGGAGATGCCTCCACTATTCCAGCACCATTTCATCTTCAAAATTTCAACATCATCAAATCACCTAGGCTTGGTTGAATTTTTTATTTATTTTTTATTTTACTAGGCAAGTCAGTTAAGAACAAATTCTTATTTTCAATGACGGCCTAGGAACAGCAGGTTAACTGCCTGTTCAGGGGCAGAAGGACAGATTTGTACCTTGTCAGCTCGGGGATTTGAACTTGCAACCTTTCAGTTACTAGTCCAACGCTCTAACCATTAGGCTACCCTGCCAGTGACAAATTAAAGATACCAAAAACAATGTAGTCCAATTAACGTAAGATAAATATGATGTGGCTGTCCTTGGATCTGATTTGTGTGTGTGTGTGTGCAAGTAGAAAAAACATGTTGGCTCACCCTACACCCTCCTCTTTCATGTTGACTAAACGGTCTATCACTTTATCATACAGTAAAGCTTTTTTTTGTTTGTACTAGGCTACCTGGCTAAAATGCTTGCTCGCTAGCCTAACTTCCTTTCATGGGCAACGTTAGCTAGTTAACATTAGCCTTCTACATCTAGCTACATATTGAACTTCCATCCTCTCAGTCCAGGGGCACAATATGAATATATGGTTGGATCAAAATCACCGTTATAATCATTGGCTAGCAGGGAAAATGAAGTGAAACCACATGTCCAAATCCATATCCATCCATTGCTAAATTCAGAAAAGGACCATTTTAGCTAGCTAGCCACCGGAGGACAGCAGCACAACAAGATGTAACAATTCAAGTTGTTTCTGTCAATTACGGATTTCTCTTGATGCGATGTGATGAGAAAGAAGCCAAATCAAAACGGTCTTCCCTTGACACTAGCTCAGTTTAGCTCAGCGATGATTGGCTATAATTAATTTTTTTATTATTATCAAGGGAGGCCAAATGCTCGCTGGCTTCCCTGCATTCAGTGCTACCGGCGGCAACAATGTGGTACTCTTTATGAACAGACAGCATCACAGAGATGACCTACACATACAGAGACAGAGGGGCGCTGTTTCGCTCGATCGGATCCTTTCTCCGGTGAGATACATTCAACCTCTTGTGAATTGAAGGAAAGTTATGAAACACAAAGAGAAAAAAGATACATTCTTTTGTATCTTTTTTTTCTTGGTCATTTTTTTGGGGGGAAGCCTGGCTTCCCTTGGCATCCATGAATACACGTCACTGACAACGAGAGAGAAACAGATACAGGCATTAGCTGTAGGAACATGCTTTAGATCCAGTGTTCCCCTTTAATAATTGATCAGTGAATCTGGATGACTCCAGCTCTACACAGCACTTAAAATGGCCACCCTGCCCAATCTCTATTCATCTCCTTATACCACTACAAAAAGACAGGAGGACCTTTACACACACACAACACACACACACACATTTCAATACAGCTGATGGAATAGAGATGACGGAGGCGTGAAAAATTGCAAAGAAAGAAAGGGAGGGAGAAATGAATAAAGAGAGAATGGGTGAGGGACAGAGGGTGAATCAGATGGCAGAAGAGCGAGGAGAGGATAGGGACTGAGCTGTGATTGCCTGACCTTGGGGGTGAACACGCTCACACATACACTCGCACACATACACGCACATGCACACGTGTGCACGCGGACGGCCAGACAGTGTGTGAAGAGCCTGGAGAAGAAGTGCAACTAAAATGGTGGCAATACTGCTGCCTCCTCCCACACGCTTTCCTTTCCTCCTGTCTCTCTTAAATGTTCAACTATTATTTATTTCAATAGCTTCACTTTTACCCTATGGAGAAAATATCTTTGTGTTCCACCTTTGACATTTTGCAGTATATTGTGGTATAGGATCGAGTATTCAATCGCATATTGGGCACTTTCAAGTATGTGTGTGTGGGCCAGAGAGAGAAATACAGAGAGAGAGAGATACGGAGAAAGGGACTCCAGCTGAAGTGGGGGAATGGTTCTCTTCTCATCTGACCTCTGTGAGACTAAACTTTGCGAGACCCAGTTTTCCAGGCAGGGTCGAAGGGAAGGAGAGAAGAGAGGGATTAAACATGGAATAGTAGCAATGCAGGAGGATTGAAAGAGGGAGAGCACCATATTGACGGGTTGATATCGGGAGACTGTTTGCATTTAGCATGTACACGCGCACACACACAGCGCTCTGCGCATTGTTAGCTCTGCCTGCTGGTTTCAGTCGCCCCTGGTTCCTCTCTAGGTTTCTTCCTAGGTTTCTGCCTTTCTAGGGAGTTTTTCCGAGCCACTGTGCTTCTACATCTGCATTGCTCACTTTCCTGGGTTTTAGGCTGGGTTTCTGCCTGTGTAAAAAAATACATTAAGAATACATTTGATTTGATGTAATATCTGCTAACACAATAAAGAGAAAGTCTAGATAGAGAGTGTTTTTCTAATCCTCAATGAAAACCCTGCTCTGCATCTCACTATGGTAAAAGGTGCTGCCCTTATTGGATAAATGATAGTGGAACATGCAGATTGTTTCAAAAGCGACATGAAACGGAGCTGAACCCTTTTCATGATTAAAACATTTAACCATAGTTTGAATAGAGGACATTAAGATTTAGTGGAACCTCATACCTTACATTTATGGCGAGTGTGTGTGTGTGTGTGTGTGTGTGTGTGTGTGTGTGTGTGTGTGTGTGTGTGTGTGTGTGTGTGTGTGTGTGTGTGTGCGTGCGTGCGTGCGTGCGTGCGTGCGTGCGTGCGTGCGTGCGTGCATTTAAGGTTCTGTTTATTTGCTGTATTTTGGCAGCAGCCCGTCGCTGTTTTAACACCGCAGAGCTCAATACATTTTAGTTAGGAGGGTTTCTGAAATCCCTGGGGTGGGTGTGAAAATGTTAGAGCACCCATCTGTAATCCCTAATCCAGGGAGCGGTGTGAATATGCAGGGTGACTACTGTTTAATCCTAATCCAAGGGCCCATTTGAGTTCCTGAGATGGAATTGGTCTGACCCCCCTCCTGAGACCCCTGCTACTGACTGTGTACACACACACACACACACACACACACACACACACACACACACACACACACACACACACACACACACACACACACACACACACACACACACACACACACACACACACACACACACACACACACACACTGTGGTTTCCTACCATGGCTTAATTTAGTAATAGTATTATAGGAAACTTGTGGAGCGAGAGACGACTGCATCCACAGAAGCTTATAGCTGCTGCCTTATGGCCCTGTGATAGAGAATATAATGGAGTTCACCCAGAAAGCAACGTGTGTGT
Organism: Oncorhynchus gorbuscha; assembly: GCF_021184085.1. NCBI lineage: Eukaryota > Metazoa > Chordata > Actinopteri > Salmoniformes > Salmonidae > Oncorhynchus > Oncorhynchus gorbuscha. Next base: position 63,419,160 of record NC_060185.1, on the reverse strand, counting down.
GATGTGTTTGAGAGTGAAAGGGTGTGTTTGTGTGTGTATTTATGAGAGAAAACTCTCTCAATATATTCTGTACCATCAGACTGTGTGTGTGTGTGTGTTATATTTCTCTAGACTCTGTAACCTCTGAAAATGTGTGTGTTGGGATGTTTCTCCAGTGTGTAACCTCAGAGTGTGTGTGTTGTTTTCCAGCTCAGTGCACATGGAGGAGTCGTCGGTGATGCAGGGAGCGCAGGGGGTTCTGGTCCAGAACTGGCCGACCGTGTCTAGCGCCGCCGGAGGTAAGAGCCAGGCCACTACACCCCACACTGAACCGCTCTGACCCTGACCAGACCAGACCAAAGCGGAATACAATCAGACTAAGACCCTGAGCAACCCAGGCCAATGCAGAACAACTCAGACTACCTCCGACTTTGACTGGCACAGTGTAATCCAGACCAACTACGACATAACCAAAGGGAGAGACTAGGTTCTCCATCACCCTGACTCCTGCTCACTGCCCTTATCCACTCAGAGATTAAATGACACTGTCCTGTGGGTGGAGATTGGTATCTGTGTGTGTGAGAGAGAGAGAGAGAGAGAGAGAGAGAGAGAGAGAGAGAGAGAGAGAGAGAGAGAGAGAGAGAGAGAGAGAGAGAGAGAGAGAGAGAGAGAGAGAGAGAGAGAGAGAGAGAGAGAGAGAGAGAGAGAGAGAGAGAGAGAAGACTGTGTGTGTGGGCAGTTAGTCAGGTTGTCTATAATGGACAGAGAGCCGGGTCATTCTCAGCATACCTTAATTACAACAAATCACCTTTCTATCTACTCAGTAAATTGCACTGTCATCCTTCTCTTCTCTCATCTCTCTCCCACTCCTTTCTATCTCTCTGTACTCTGTATCCTCCACAATGTCTTCACGTTCCACTCCTCTCTCATTACTCGCCCCTCATTCAATCTCTACTTCCCCCTCCCCCTCCCCCCCCTCCCTCCCTCCCTCCCTCCCTCCCTCCCTCCCTCCCTCCCTCCCTCCCTCCCTCCCTGGACCCTGCTACATAAAACATTCCAGCTGAGTTCCACCCAAACACGTCTGTTCCGGAAGGTACTGACCTTGAGTCAGATGTTAATGATTCTTGTGCGGTTATAATGAGTATGCTAATGAGGTAGAGAGCATCCGAGAGCAGCCAAGAGCGGGAAGCTACGGCCCGTTTCATCATCACGAGAAGTACAGAGGTGACAAGAACAGTCACCAGGGTTACGAGACGTGGGGGACGAATGTGATTTTTGCAAAAAAATATATATAAAAAAAGGCAAGTTTATATTGCATCACATTAGGGTGTGTATGGGAGAGCAGAAGAGACTGCAGAGAGGAAGAATGTAATCACAGTTGTATTCATGGTTAATATGGGTCTGTGTTGATGTCTCTGAGTCTCAGCTCTCTAAGCCTCTGTAGACTCTTTCTCTCTCTCTCTCTCTCTCTCTCTCTCTCTCTCTCTCTCTCTCTCTCTCTCTCTCTCTCTCTCTCTCTCTCTCTCTCTCTCTCTCTCTCTCTCTCTCTCTCTCTCTCTCTCTCTCTCTCACACACACACTCTGCCTTCTCCGCTTAGCAATCGATTTCTTGCCCAGACTGAGGAGTTGCAGCCTTGAGCAGGGTGGTGGTGAGTGGAGGGAAACCGAATGGGTGGAGATGCCAGTCTTCATGGGTCGGGTTGGCTGGAGTTGACTAAGGGGTTGTGGAAAGGGGTGACAGGATGGGGAGGGTGTATACTGGGATCGACAGAGTAAGAGGTTGGATGGAATTTTAATGGGGGGGGGGGGGGGGGGGTGGAGTTAAAGTAAGGAGATGGATGCTAAATGAAGCAGTGCCGTCTGGGCATGAACGTTGGGGGTTTGGAATAATGGGGATGGAGTCCAAAAAAAGTCTAATGGCAAATTTTAGGATGTAGAAGGATTCAATTTTGCAGATTTGAAAAAAGAAGTTGTAACGGTGAAGATGTAGACAGGGACACAGCTGGATCTGTCCAGTCAGCCGGTATGACGGCACTCATTGAATGAGTCGTCTCCTGGTCTAATGATCAGCGAGTCAGTCGTTGCCTGTCGGCTTTCTGCAGGTTTAGGACCTGAAGTCACTTTAATGCATTGCTGCAGCGTGAGAGATGAGAGGTGTTGTGTCGAGTGTTACAACTGCAGGGTGGGTTTGTGTGTGTCGTCTGACAGAGTCTATTTGTTCGATGTGAGACAAAGAGCCACAGCTGGAGACTACGCCCCTGTTCCTTCCCCCGTGTTTCCATCAGGGTGGTCTGCTGCGGAAATGTGTGTTTGTTTAGGAGTTTGTGTAAGAGAGACTGTGTGTGTGTGTGTGTGTGTGTGTGTGTGTGTGTGTGTGTGTGTGTGTGTGTGTGTGTGTGTGTGTGTGTGTGTGTGTGTGTGTGTGTGTGTGTGTGTGTGTGTGTGTGTGTGTGTGTGTGTGTGTGTGTGTGTGTGTGTGTGTGTGTGTGTGTGTGTGTGTGTTCGCTCCCTGCTTTGTGTGCAGCTCCTGGTATGACAGATGGAGTCCAGCCTACGCCCAGATTAACAGACTCACATTAATGAAATCAGGATTCTGCATGCTGCCTAACTCTATCACTCTCTCCTCTCTGCTTCCATCCGTCCCGCCATTTCACGGCTATGTTTCTAAAGAAGGGGCACGCACAGGGATTCACAGAGGGCTGTGCTGGATCTGAACAATCCCCTGGGGAGAAATTGGTAGAGGGAAGAAAAGAGAAGGAGAGGGAGAAATGCAGAGCCAGAGAGCGAAAGGAAGGAGAGGAGAAATGGAGAGCAGTGAGAGGGAAGAGAGGGAGAGAGGAAAGGAGGGGAGAGAGGGATGGGGGGACTGGTAGAGAGGGGGGAGAGTGTGACAATGAGTTGGAAAAAAGAGACAGGCAGAGAGTGAAAAGGGGAGAGAGGGAGAGGGGGAGGGAGAGAGGGATGGATGGCTGCTGTTGCTAGGGGAGAGTGTGTTGCTAGGGGAGAGTGGTTGACTCGGAGAGCGAGAGAAAATGAGGGAGAGAGAGAAAGCTCACAGCATTATTCTCCATCAGCACCGTCGCTGTGACGCCCAAGTCCTACCGCTTCACTGGAGGATGCAGTTTCCACGGCAACCATTCATAGCCCTGAACTGAGTGTCGAGAGAGAGAGAGAGAGTGAGAGAGAGTGAGAGAGAGTGAGAGAGAGAGAGGGGGTGTAAGAAGAGTGTTACGGAGGGAGAGAGAGATGGAGATGGAAATGTGGGCTGTGAGGTTGAAGCAAATAGAGAGAAATAGGGAGGTGGCTGCTGTTCAAATAAAAAACAAGCATTGGATAGAAAGGAGGAAGAGGTTGTGTTGGTCTGAGGAGGACATGGCGAGGAGAAACAAGGAGAGAGGGAATGAGAGAGGGAAGGAGAGAGGGAGAGAGGGAAGGAGAGAGTTAGAGAGGTAGACTGACCTACATACACAGGGCCGTGCTGTACTGCAGAGGTGGAGGCAGGTTTATTGCAGGTCTTTATGCATCACTGCTCTATTTGATGACAGGGACACACACACACACACACACACACACAAGCTTGATTTGATGAGGGGGGACAGGAGTCAACAGCAGCTTGCACCTGACGAGGCATAACGGAGGACAGTGGATGAGGGAGAAGAGGTAGAAAGGGCAAGAGAGGGGGAGGAAGGGTGAAAGCAGGAGAGAAAGGGGTTTGCCCTGCCCTCCTCTGGAAATAAGCTCCACGGCAGGTGGTCCATCCTGTGTCCCTCTCCCTTATTCAACCTTCTGGAGTCCAACCATATGACCACAGCATGTTGTTAGACTAGGGGAGGGTGGAGGCGTAGAATTCTAATTTGATGAATGCAGAGATGGAGAGTTGAGGTTTCTGCGTTCAGCTGCTCAAGCAGAGGCTCTGTGGTGGTAGTACTGTTATGTGAGTAGGTCTGCTGGATAGAACTCTCTGGAACCTGCCTGGGGCAGAGAGCCAACTCAGGAGGGGAAGCCTAGACCAAGTTGTTCCTCTCTGCTCATCCAAAAATGCCTCCCCTCTTCCTTTTATTCCTCCTCTCCTCCACCTCCTTCCTTCCGATCTTCGCTGACTTCTGTCTATCTCTGTCTGTCCTTCTTTTTTGTTTAATTTCTGCCCCTCACCATTTCATTTTCTGCCTCTGTTTCTTTTGTCCTGTTTCACCCTCATTTTCTCACCCTCCCTCTCTCCTGCCCCCCCTCTCTCTCTCCCTTACTCTTTTTCTCTCTATCTCATTCCCACTCTCTTTCTCACCCTTTCTCTCTCTCGCGCTCGCTCTCTCTCTCTCTCTCTCTCTCTCTCTCTCTCTCTCTCTCTCTCTCTCTGCTTCACTTAGAATAAATCCGTTTCTAATAGTCTGCTAACAGTCATGTCACTATTAATGACTATACCATCCTCATTAGAAGCACTGCTCTCATTTAGATGACACACACACACACACACACACACACACACACACACACACACACACACACACACACACACACACACACACACACACACACACACACACACACACACACACACACACACACACACACACACACACACACACACACACACACACACACACACACAGAGTTGGCAGTGGCACCTCTTTGTGAGGCTGTTGAGGACGGTCTCTTGGGAGAGCTTGTCTCCACCATCTGTCACATGATCCGTCTGGGCATCACACTTCAAGGTGTGCACACACACACATACACACACACACAGTGAAGAAAAACACACGATCACTGTCACCAACAGATACTGTAATTTCTCGTTTAAAAAAAAACAACACACACAACCAGTCGCCATAGTTTATTTTTATACACACAAGTACACTTGCTCCTTCATGTTGCCGTTATCAGTCAGGGGAATATATGGTGATTCATGCAGACACACATATACTCCTGTCACTACCCAGGCACAGGCAGAAAAATACAGATGCATGAATAACAATTAGGTTTTGAAGAGACAGCAGTATCGCTAAGGGTTTCAGTCCTCATAATACACACTCGCACACACACTCACGCATGTACCCGTATGCACACACACACGAAGCGCAGGTGTTTTGATAGAGAAGGGTGTGGTCCCAGCCAAGAGAGCTGGGACCAGCTCTCGTGAGTTTCACGAGAGTTTCACTACACCCGCAATAATAATCTGCTACATATGTGTATGTGACCAATACAAATCATTTGATTTGCTATCACAACAACCCATTATCTTCTAGCACTGCAGTGCCTCTCCCTCTCTAAAAGAAATCTGCACCTTCAGGATTTTTAGTAGCAGTTTTTCTACCTTTCTGGGTAGATCGCATTTCATACCCGCATCCCTGTACTTCCTCTCTCTCCTCTTCCTCTCTCTCTTCCTCCTCGTCATCTCTCTTCCTCCTCGTCCTCTCTCCTCCTCCTCGTCATCTCTCTCCTCCTCGTCCTCTCTCCTCCTCCTCCTTCCTTCATTATGTCAGCCTGCACTGCGCTCCACTGCGCTTCTGCTCAAGCGGCCGATGGATCGTGGAGCTTCTGGATGATTTAAGTCACTGTGAAAACCTTGGTCAGCAGAGAGACAAAGAGAGAGACAAAGAGAGAGACGGAGAGACAGACAGACAGACGGAGAGACAAACAGACGGAGAGACAGACAGAGAGAGAGAGAGAGAGAGAGACAGTCAGAGAGAGACAGACAGTCAGACGGAGAGCCAGACAGACAGAGAGAGAGACGGAGAGAGAGAGAGCCAGACGGAGAGAGACAGTCAGAGATACAGACAGACCGACTGAGAGAGACAGTCAGAGAGAGACAGACAGACGGAGAGAGAGACGGAGAGAGAGAGAGAGAGAGAGAGACAGACAGACAGACAGACAGACAGACAGACAGACAGACAGACAGACAGACAGACAGACAGACAGACAGACAGACAGACAGACAGACAGACAGACAGACGGAGAGAGAGACAGACAGATGGAGAGAGAGACGGAGAAAGAGAGACTACAGTAGAGGAGTGTATTGCTTTGGATATTTGAGTTCTGAAATACTTGGAGTGTGTCGGGCTATGATTCTGATCTTTGGTAAAGACAGAGAGGAAGAGGAAGAGACTCAGAAATGTAGAAACACAGCAGAGAGAGATACACATACAGAGAGGGTGTTATGCTGTGGTCATCCCAGTGTAAAATGAATCCTTCACATCACTAATGTGCCTCTTAATGATCAGTGATTGACAAGCTGTTTAATTTCCAATCATAATAACGTTGCCATAACAGTGATGGGCATAATTAACGCTCTATCAATCACTGGAAGGGACGGGTGTTTGCTGGACCAGGTTTCACGCTAGATTAGACGAAAGGTCAGAAGAAATGAGAGACTTCGAGCTGGAGGAAGGGTGAGTAAGGGAGGCAAGTAAGAGAGAGAGAGATTTTTCCAATGCAACAGCCATTGACAAATCAGACTGTGCTCAGGCCCCTCCTGTACTCCCTGTTCACCAATGACTGCCTGAGTCTCCAACTCAATCATCAAGTTTGCTGTCAACACAACAGTGGGAAGCCTGATTGCCAACTACGACGATATAGCCTACAGGGAGGAGGTGAGAGACCTGGTGGAGTGGTGCCAGGAAAGTAACCTCTCTCTTGACATCAACATAACGATCGGCTAATTGTGGACTTCAGGAGACAGCAGAGGGAGCACGCCCCGATCCACATTGACAGGGCCACAGTGGAGAGGGTCAAAAGCTTCAAGTTCCTCTGCGTGCACATCACTGACAACCTAAAATGGTCCACCCACACAGACAGCATTGTGAAGAAGGTGCAAATGCTTGGCCACTAAGACCCTCACAAACTTCTGCAGTTGCACCATTGAGAGCATCCTGTCGAGTAGTAGCACCGCCTGGTACAGCAATTGCACCGTCCGCAACCGCAGGGCTCTCTAGAGGGTGGTGCGGTCAGGCCAACGCATCACTGGGGGCACACTGCCTGCCCTCCTGGATATCTACAGCACTCTGTTTCACAGGAAGGCCAAGAAGATCATGAAGGACCTCAGCCACCCGGACCACGGGACTATACCCGCTACCATCTAGAACAGGGTAGCGGGTGATTGGTGTCACATTTTTGCCCCAGCTAACACGCCTGACTCCAAGAATCACCTAATCATGATCATCAGTTTACAATGTCATTTGATTAATCAGCTGTGCTTGCTAGGAATGGAGAAAAAGTGTACACCAATCAAGCCCTCGAGGACTGGAGTCGCCCCCCTGATCTAGAAGGAGGAGACAGTAGAGGTGCATCCAAGGGACCAAGAGACTGAGAAACATCTATCTCCAGGCCATCAAGCTGTTAAACAGTCACCATTATTATTATTATTATTATTATTATTACCACTAGCCTGCCTCCGCTCAGTACCCTGCCCTGAACCTTAGTTAGTGCTCTAGCTGGCTACCACAAGGCTCTACCCTGCACTTTAGCGACTGCTGCCCTATGTACATAGTCATTGAACACGGGTCACCTTTAATAATGTGTACATACTGTTTTACCCACTTCATATGTCTATGCTGCATTCTAAGTCAAGGCTCATCCTATATAACTACTGATGTACATCCCTTTTCTTTCTTTATATACTGTCCATACTGTCTTTCACCATTTATATGTATATATATTTAAAACATAGTATTGCCAGGTATTACTGCACTGTTGGAGCTAGAAACACAAGCGTTTCGCTGCACCTGTGATAACATCTGCAAATCTGTGTATGTGACCGATAAACTTTAGGGGGGGGATTTGATTTGGAGGTTGTGGTTGTGTGTGGATCTGTGCTGGTCGAGGCAGGTGCCTTTGTTGCCATCCTGATAGGTGAGAGAGAGGAAGAGAGGGTGTGAAGAGGGGGGAGAAGGGAGAGTGGAATGGGTAGAGGGAACGAAGGGGGAGTAGAGAAAGAAGGTCACAGAGGGATGGAGAGATGCTGGGAGGGAGGGGAAAAAAGATGATTGGAGCACAGACAGATTTTCTGTTCCTGTTTGATTGTCATGGCTCAATCAAAACAAAGAGGAGGAAAAGTGGGGGTTCCCACTTGTTGAATTCTTGAGGGCAGAAAGCAGTATGCATCAAAATATATAGACAAGGAAGCATTAATGGATTTAGAAAGTTTAAGAAGAAGAGATGGGAGGGATTTATTCTGACCAGGATTTTGACATGCAGTCAGACCCAGTCAGAGCCGGTCCTGACCTCCCTGGGGCCCTAAGCAAAATTCTGCTAAGGGGCCCTCCTACCTGACCCGTGAGCCATGTAAACCATTTTCCATTGGCACATAGTTACACCTGACACCCAGTGCCCCTCCCTCCTTTAAAACAGTTTGCTCCATCCATCTCTCTAAGAATAAGTAGACCTATACAGAACAGAATGAGGTGTAAACAAACAATATTTATTGAATATAATATTTTCTACAGAATCTTAACATAAGTGAATATTAACATGAACATAAATAAGAAATTGTAGAAAATATCAAATATAACACTGAGCTTTGGCTCTGCTGCCTGGTAATTAGTCCAGTTCTCACAATGTTATACAATTAGCTTTGTCTGTACAATGTAAACCTAAGCCTATAGGCTATGGCTGCAGCTATATGTCTTAAAATAGTCCAATAAAACCTATACAGCTGTGTGTTTAACTGTGGTTCCCTCTACAGCCTGGGCATTTACTGCATCAGCACCAGCACCAGTCTATCTGGACTGTCTGGAAGAAATTGAGAAAGTATGTCACATAGTTAGTTAAAACTTCTTATGGTATAGGGGACGCTTGCGTCCCACTTGGCCAAAAGCCAGGGAAAATGCAGCACGGCAAATTCAAATTAAATGATATAAAAATCAAACTTTCATTAAATCACACATGTAGGACACTAAATTAAAGCTACACTTGTTGCGAATCCAGCCAACATGTCAGATTTTAAAAAGGCTTTTCGGCGAAAGCATAAGAAGCTATTATCTGATGATAGCACAACAGTAAACAAAGATAGTAGCATATTTCAACCCTGCAGGCGCTACACAAAACGCAGAAATAAAATATAAAACATGCCTTACCTTTAACAAGCTTCTTTTGTTGGCACTCCAATATGTCCCATAAACATCACAATTGGTCCTTTTGTTTGATTAATTCCTTCCATATACAGTATATCCAAAATTTCCATTTATTTGGCGCGTTTGATCCAGAAAAAAACAGCTTCCAAATTGCGCAACGTCACTACAAAATATCTCAAAAGTTGCCTGTAAACTTTGCCAAAACATTTCAAATTACTTTTGTAATACACCTTTAGGTATTTTTAAACATTAATAATCGATCAAGTTGAAGACGGGTCTATCTTTTTTCAATAGAGGACGAGAGGAAACTAACGCTACTTTTCAAGTCTTGCGCACTCTCAACAGTGTTACCCATTTCCTAGATGGTCGTACTTCTTCATTGCACAAAGGAATAACCTCAACCAAATTCAGAGGACTGGTGACATCCGGTGGAAGCGGTAGGAATTGAAAACAAGTGCCTAGAAAATATCGTTTCCCAATGAGAACTCACTGAACAGACAGAGACCTCAAAAGAAAAATCGGAACGATTAGTCCTTAGGGTTATGCATAACTTATATTCTTGGCATGAGTAGCAGGAAGTTGAAATTGGGTACACTATTTATCCAAAAGTGAAAATGCTGCCCCCTATACCTTAAGAAGTGAAGAAGTTAAGCAGTCATTTACACAAATGCACTTCTGCCGTACAATGTTAAATGTTACTAAGTGCATAAACACTTAAATGTTTGAATTAAAATCTTACCATCAAAACATTCCTCTTCTGCACTTTCTTGAGAAAGTGCAGAAAAGCCACCAATGATGTCATCATAGGACATGTGTTTCCCCCATGTCATGATATATGCTCATGATGGCCAGACCACTCACACACGTCCCTGTGACATGGAAGACCTCAGGTAGCTTTTGAGGAGCTTTCATTTTGACAAGCTCCTCCCCTGCCGATGCTACTGTTGCTGGTAGGGTGACTGCAATTCTTAGGGCCGTCCAAAAGGTTAGGATATAGAGTTCCTCCGGGTATTTCTCACAGAGAAAGGAGAGCAGCTCAAAGGCACTCATCTTACCTGATGGCAGATCATGTACATTCTGAATCTCGTGTGCCAGATCCATTCCACTGGTGTCACAGTCGTCTCTGAAGGTTTGAGTGTTTTCAACTTCCATACAGTGAGCCTTTAAAGATTCACTGGACATCTGAGAGGCAGTGCTGAAGTTCAGCAGCACTCCATATTTGGCGTTTCAGATCTCTCGTCCATGGACGTCACAGCAGAGTCGACCGCAATGTTGAAGTAGTCGACTTCAAGGTTTTTCAGTGCATCAGTCACTGGTTCATCGGGAGTCTTATAGCTGAAATGCTTCTTGCTGATTCTCAGTCTCCTCTCTTTCAGAACAGCCTCCACATTAATTTCTTCACAAATGCTTTTTGGCTGTTGTCTGGGCCTCAGACAATCCAGTTTCCCCGTATGTAGTGAAGGAGGCCTTTGCATTTGAGGTTAAATTCACTGCGATATCCAACTGCATTGAGGCGGATTAGAGGAGCATGTTTACCTTGTTTGTCATTGTCAGTATCTCACACCATTCGATACAGCAAACCAAGAAGCGGTAGGACCCAGCTTCCTCTGCAAGTGCTTGTGCCTCCACTTTGGCCACAGGATTGTTGATCGTCTGTCTGGCTTCCAGTAATGCCTCCCGAACCTCAGAAGCCTGATACCTGATTGCATGAACACTTTGGAGCCGACTCTCCCGTCTTGTGTCATTCCATGACTCCACGGTTATGTTCACGTGTTTCTTCAAAACACTCCATCTTTGTGTGCCAGCCGAAAAGAAGGTGAAGAGCTTTTGCACACGCCCAAAAAACTTGACTGCAGCTTTTAAAGATTTGGCAGCGTCTGCAATGACAAGGTTTAGAGTGTGTGCTCCGCATGGGACGAGCAGGCTCTGGGATTTTTTTTGGAGCAGTCTGGCTTGTACTCCTTGGTGCTTGCCCTTCATGTTGGCCCCATTATCATAAACTTGCCCTCTGCAATCTTCATGTGAAGTCTTCAGCTCGTTCAGTTTATCTAAGATAATAGTGGTGGACAGATTCAAATATGTTGTAACTTCAACATTCACAAAGCAGATGTAGTGCTCCTTGAGCTCTGGCTTTCCCTTTAAAACCACGCTTTTCAGAATAATGGACATTGGCTCCTGGTGACTAATGTCAGGTGTACAGTCCAAGATAATGGAAAAGTACTTTGAGTCTCTTACTTGAGTCACTATTGCTTCCAGAGTCTTGTCGCTCACAATCTGTATCAGCTCATTCTGTGTGCGCTTCCCAAGGTAATGAGCATGTGTCTCTCCATCTTTAGTTTTCCTGAGAAGGGGGTCAAATTCTTCCAGTGATACAACCTCTTTTAGGACGTTTCTATTATCTGGTTGGAAGAGTTTGTCTGATGAACGGAAAGCATGCTAGGTTTCTTTCAGCCAGGGACTGGGTGATACTTATGAAACGTGTAAGGACATCCCGCCATCTCTTTCTTTCGGCCTCCATAAATTGTCATTTTTTATCTGGTCAAGAGTCTGTCCTCGACTTAGGCGCAGATCAAGTTCTCTCCACTTAATCATATTGTTGGTGTGTTCAGGACTACCCTCGTAGGATTTCAGAATGGCGTTGATATTTGACCACTCATTCACGCCTTCCTTTATTGTTTTGTAGTCTTTTGTAGAAAAGAGCTCACAGCAAAAACAATACACAGCCTTGTTTTTGATTGACTGTGAAAGCCAGCTCAGAACAATCCAGTCCTGGTTTGAATGGACCTCTGTGCACCAACTCAGTCCTCATACAGTCTGTTAAGACTGGGGGACAATCTGCTAGGTCATTTAGTGGAGCAGTAACTGTTCTAATAGTGTCTTAGCTGCTTGTATCTGATACTGGCTGTACACCTCTGGTTGTGCTAATACTGGCTGAGGCTGCCTATACTTCACCTGGGTCTGTGTTACTACTTGCTGAAGACGGCTGTATTGGATCTGTGTTATTATTTTCTGAAGCCAGCTGTACTGGGTCTGTGTTAGTACTTGCTGAAGCTGCCAGTACTGGGTCTGTGTTAGTATTTGCTGAAGCCCGGGTGTACTGGGTCTGTGTTAGTACTGGCTGAGGCTGGATGTGGATCAACTGAGTCTGTGCTTGTACTGGCTGATGATCCAGCATCTCCTCTACCGACAAATTTAAGCATAACACTTGTAAATTATAGATAACAAAACTATTATTAATTTCATCAGCTGCATCAGGCCCATTCAAACGGTCTCGCCCAGATTTCGAAATGATACATTTTCACATTTTAAATATTATTTATACTATGGCTTGGCTGAATACTTGATGGTTATTATTTACTGAGAGATGTACATCCATATTGCCCAGTATGCCTAGCTAATCAACATTTTAAATGTAATATATAAATCAATAGTCAATGTCAATGTAACGGTTGTCTCCTCTGACGAGGAGGAGTAGTAGGAAATATCGGAGGACCAATGCGCAGCGTGGTAAGTGTTCATCTTGGTCTTTAATAAGAAACGTGAAACAAAAATAATTAACGACAACGTCAAATAACTAAACGGAAACAGTACCATGTGGACCAAACACTGACACGGAAAACAAACACCCGCAACTCAAAAGTGAAACCAGGCTCCCTAAGTATGATTCTCAATCAGGGACAACGATTGACAGCTGCCTCTGATTGAGAACCATACCAGGCCGAACACAGAAATCCCAAATCAATAGAAAAAAGAACATAGACAACCCACCCAACTCACGCCCTGACCATACGAAAACAAAGACATAACAACAGAACTAAGGTCCGAACGTGACAGTCAATCCATTGCTTTCCATCTTGCATTAGTCCAGAGTTGTAACTAAACCTTGACTGAGAGACTAGATAATCATTGTCTTGTTTTAAAATTGTGTGTCTCTGAGGTGTGTCATCACCTCCCATATATTGTCTGGACTGGTCCCCACAGAGGTTGCTGCTGGAAAGGACGCGCAACGCTGTTATCTTTTCCCGAGCTGCAGTTTATAAACCCCGTTGCCCGTTGCCGTTTATCAAACGTAATGAATAGTTGTATTTCACTCTCACTTTTGTCAGGCACAAAGTCACAGAACACAGCCCTGGAAGTGGCTGGCAAGCAAGACACAGACAGACCAACAGATGCACTGCCCAGCTAGGTTAGCAAGACAGTCAGCCTAGAGAGAGATGCACTGCAAGTTTGCACATCAACTTAACGTTACTGTTATTTGCTGACATCAACTCGGAGGGGAGAGGACACAAGTTTACCTGATTGCTGTTCCCGCAATTCACTCTCATGGTGTTTTTCCTCTCTTTTTCATGACCAGAAGGATAGTTCCGCTTCATCCTCTCATCCACGTTGTAAACATTGACACCCGCTTTGACACAATGGGAAGGCGGGGCCCTTGTGTAATTTGCGGGGCCCTACACAACTTGCGTAGTGAGTGTATAGGGCCGCCCGGCTCTGGACCCAGTCATGGGGCTTTTGACTCGTTCATGATATGTCAGAGACAATCAAAAGGCTCTTCTACCCAGCTGTAATGTCTTTGACCCGGTGTGATGCTGCTTCTCTCCTCTGCCCGGCCCTATCAGGTCCTGCTGCATCTGTCTGATTTCCATCACAGTGACTCAGGGCCGGCTGCGGGCATAAGAATATACAGTATACAGTGCCTTGCAAAACTATTCAGCCCTCTTGGATTTATTCACATTTTTGTGTGTTAAAAAGTGGTTTTATTTGTATTTTATTTTTTACAATCTATACAAAATACTCTGTCATGTCAAAGTGGATGGAAACAGATGAATACAAATTAAATTAAATAACTAAAATAGAGTCGTTGCATAAGTACTCAGCCCCATATGTTTAGCAAAGCCTAAATTAGTTATGTGATCAAATTTGACTTACGAAATCACATAATAAGTTACATGGACTCACTCTGTGTGAAATATTAGCGGTTGACGTGATTTTTGAATGACTAACCCTTCCTCTGTCCCCCATCCATCCATACAACATCTGTAAGACCCCTCGGTCAAGTATTGCATTTCAAGCACACATTCAACTACAAAGACGACTACAGAGAGCTTTTCCAACGTCTCATAAAGCAGGGCCGTGTTTGGTAGATGGGTAACAATAACAAATCAGACCATGAATACCTCTTTAATCATGGTCAAGTTAATAATTATTGTATAAAACCACCCAGACACATTCAACTGGACTGCAGGACAGGAATGAAACTGCTCAGAGATTTTACCATGATGCCATTTGCGATTTTAAAACAGCTACAGAGTTCAATGGCTGTGATGGGAGAAAACTGAGGATAGATCAACAACATTGTGGTAGATCACAATCATGTTCTAAATGACAGCATGAAAAGAAGAATACAAATATACAGAATACAAATATTCCAAAACATTCATCTTGTATGCAGCAAGGCACTAAAGTAATACTGCAACAAAACCACGGCAAAGGAAAACACTTTTTCTCTTAAATGCAAAACGTTATGTTTGGGGCAAATCCAACACAACACATCACTAGGTAACTGTCTTCTTATTTTCAAGCATAGTTGTGGATGCATCATGTTATGGGTGTGCTTGTCATCGGCAAATACTGTGGAGTTTTTTAGGATAAAAACAAACGGGAAGGAGCTAAGTTCAGGCAAAATCCTAGAGGAGAACCTGCTTCAGTCTGATTTACACTAGACACTGGGAGAGGACCACAACCAACAACACAAGGCCAAATCTATACTGGATTTGCTTACCAAAAAGACAGTGAATGTTCCTGTGAATGTTCCAAGTTACAGTTTTTACTGAAATCTAGCCACGATCCCCAACATCATGACAGAGCTTGAAGATTATTTTTTTTAATAATGGGAAAATATTGTGCAATCCAGTTGTGCAAACCAAACTTTTAGAGACCTCCCTGAAAGACAGCTGTAATCGCTCTCAAAGCAGCTGAATATTTATGTAACGACTACATTTGAGTTATTACTTGTATTATTTTTTATTAATATATATATATAATTTTTTTTCACTTTGACATTTACAGAGTAGTTTGTGTTGATTGTTCACAAAAAGAATGACAATTACTTTAATTGTAATCCCACTTTGTGGAACTCAGTCGCGGTCTTCATTTACTGTTAATGGCATACACAAGGTGTAGTTTTGAAATTTGGTTGTGCATCAGCAGTTCTTCTTTTGTCATTCAATGACAGTCACTCAACTGTCACTCACTAAACATTTTTAGATTGGTAAATTAGTCTTGCCAACTACCAAAACCTTGAGTAATCATGGCCGAATTACCGACCGGACATGAAGGGCATTTGCCCAGGGGTCATGACCTCCAGGGGGTCCCCATTAATTTTTTTTAGCAATTGTCACTCAGATATAATTTTAACATGGCATAAGTCATTGCAAAATGTGTGGAACGTGTTGTAAAATTGCTCATTTTTCTCTCCGCCCCATGGCAACTAAAAAAACAACTTGCATAAAATGAGTTATAAACCTGCAACCTTTTCACTACGCTCCATGGCAAAATGTGTAGAATTTCAGGAAATTAACTTTAAAACCAACTCTAGCTTAGGGCCCCCAAAGGGCTGGAGCCAGCCCTGCAGTGACTCATCACTCTCTGGGGTCCTATTTGTTTATGACTTTATGTTTGCATCAGGGGCACGGGTATCTCTTTATCTGCCTGCATTGTTTTAGACAGGAAATTACCCAGGGACAGCATAGCTGAGCAAATGCATTTTAGAGTAAATACCCTACCACTTTCTAAGATTGCTGTCTTTCCCTTTCCCCTCTCATTCCTCCTCTCTTTTATCATTTATCCCTTTTAAAGAGCAGAATTGGATCACAGTGTTGGCTGGGAGTCAGATAAGGGCAGTAACCCCTCAAGATTGATACAGACTCTCCCACTGTCTCCATGTCAGAGAGAGAGAGAGAGAGAAAAGATTGTATCTCTCTCCTACTCCTCTCTCCCTCTTATCCTCATCCTCTGTCTGAAAATAAAAAATCATCCTGAACCAACACTTCCATTTGACTCCCCCCTTTGCTGATAGCTACTTTATTGAGGGAAAGTGTACTTACTAGGCCTGTGATAGGTGGTTGTCTCAGCTAGCTATCTTAAGATGGATGCACTAACTGCAAGTGCTGTGGATAAGAGCGTCTGATAAATGGCTAAAATGTTTTTAAAAAGTCAATGTACGTGTGTCCGACTCTATCTCACTGCGCTGATGTCACAATCAGCGGAGGTCAGATAACACTCCTGGCTTGAATGGGAAGTAAAAAGGAAGACTATGTGACTGCTGGAACTCTTTGTCCGTTTCAATCGGCCAATCTGTGCCCTCTTACAGAGTAGGCAAAATGGCTGCTGGTAATGAGGATATTCCCTATAATCTTTCCCATGCGTCCCAAATCTCTACCTTCTGGCATTGGCTAGAGACAGATGTGGCCATATTCTTACACCACTCATTTCCTTTTAAGTCCACGAAGGGAAGTGAATAAGTGCACACTTTAGGGCAGAAGGGTAAAGGATTGGGACGTAGCATCTGTATCTATGAGAGTGGGAATAGGATGGCGTCCCATCATCCAGAAAGGCTTGCTGCAGTGTTTGACTCCATAAGAGAGATTAGGAGTGTGTGCAGTGCAGGGGACATCACACTCTCCTGATGCCCAGCCTGGATTTACTCCCAGAATCCATCACTCTGAGCAGCTCCAGCAGAGAGCCCGGGCCAGTACAGAGGGGGGAGTAGGAGGAGAGAGGCTGGGAGAGAAATAGGGCTGCAAAGAGAGGGGAGGGAGAGAGATGGAGAGGAGAGAGCAAAGTCGGGTAAGGAAAAAGGGTGGGGGGGGAATAGAGAGGGAGGAAAAGAGAGAGGAGTCAGTTAGGGAACGGAGGCGGAGGAAGGAAGGGAAGGAAGGAGAGAAGAGGTGATAGGGGAATGGGAGAGAAAAAGTGGGGATAAGGAGCTTCATAAAAATCTGCATATTCCATCGTTTTTATCGTTTTTTTAATGGTCTCTAATTGCCAGAGGAAATGTTTTTGTTTATTCCCTCTACTTCTTTTTATAGTACTTAGAAATGTTTTTGGCAACAAACAAAAAAACTATTTTGGTTCCTTTTGAATTGAGAGAGGAAGCGGGAGAAGAGAGGAGTAGTGTGGCGCTAGAATAGATCAGTGATCTAGCTCCGTCTTGTCGTCCTGAGCTCTGCTTGGTTGTTATTGAGGCAGACTACATTTGTGCCGCTATTCTTGTTCCTTGAAGCCGTGTAACAATGCCTCCCCCTGGCCACTTCAATCACTACCTGCTGAATGAGACGTGTACTGGCTGATCACAACCGACCTACTGAACTCTTGCCCTGTGCCAAATGATGGGTCTCTTTCCCATGGGGTGCTTCATACTCAAAAACGTTGCCCCCCCCCCGTATATGTTTGTGTATTCAGGATGTCTTTAGCTTTTTCTTGACAGATAGACTATGTTCATGGGAATTTGAGCTGAAAGTACTACCAGAGCTTGTCCTCCTAACTCTCCAATAGAGGCAAGGTTGGTGAGGACAGGGACTGGGGCGATGGCCTTCCATACCCTGGGTGTTATATGAGGCCAGTCCTCCCTCTTCCAGACACTGTTCCTTCTGCTTGGATGAACTCTGTGTTGTTAAACTCCCCTTTGGAGGTGAAGTCAAAAACAAGAGGGACAAATAAAAAGTCTAATGTGTGAAGGAAGTATCGCAACTAGGTCATAGCTGTGAGGAATGAGGCAAAGTGGTGTGGGGTGTGTTTTGCTGGTGGAGTGTGTATGTGCGCACAGTTTGTGTGTGTACTGGGACTGAGTAGTTAGAACAGTCCCCTCGGGATCCCTGGGTTGTCAGGGTGGGGTGTGAGCTCTGTTACATGCACTCCGGCTCATCAACCCACACACGCCTTTTGAACGCAGAGTCACGGTGAGCAGGCTGTTTGACTGACCGGGCACCTCTACCATCCCCTTTAATGAGGAGTTATTTATGATAGCGCCCCTACCCTTTTAAGGGTGTTGTTTATGCGTTCTCTCTCCTTGGGCAGATTGGATGGGGTCGGGTTGGGAGGGGAGAGCTGAGAGCTGAGCCAGGTGTCGATCTACTCTGCTCTGCTGCAGTGAGTCCTGACGTGTGTCGAGAGACTGAGGGAGAGCTGACAGTTTATCGAGGTTGTTTCACACCTGCCTTTCTCAAAGTACTGAGTACAGACTCTTTAACTAACTGGAGACCACGTAAAATGCTGAGCTTTTGAGATGGTTTAGGTCGCCGTTGTTTGGGCTACTTACTCAGACACATGCACACGCACACGCACACGCACACACACACATAAGGTAAACACTTCTATTGAACAGACACTATCTCCATTTACCTTTTTTCTTCTTAGCGCTTCAGTGGCGATCTGTGATGGAAGTTGAAAGCGCAGTCATCTCCCAGAACTAACGCTCAGCGTGTAAACGGCCTGTTGACTTCCCGTTTAAATGCCATGTCTTTATTCCCTGACCTTTCCCCGCCTCTCCCTGTGTGACGGAGCGCTTCATGTCTTGTCCCACAGCGCCGACCGAGGGCCCTAGCCGTGGCGAGGGGCGACAGAATGGACTCTTTGATTCTGTGCTGCTTATCAGTGGACCGTTTGAATGCTTGCATTCTGAGTCGCCACCCCTTCCTTTTGACTAGTGTTATGGCTGTTTCTGTGGATTAGTGACCGATTAGTGACATCACAATGGGAGTCAGGGTGATCAGAGAACTCCTGTGGGTGACGCTTCAGCATGGTGTTGACTGTGTGCTACGGGGGCATCACCAATGGATGCTATGTGGGAAGAGTCTGACATGGCAGAGGTTTCCAAGTCTTTTCAAGAAAGTGTCCAAGACTATGACACCAATGACAACATTGACAGTTGTACCAATTACATTGTTGTTTACAACCATCTTACAACCCCTCTATATAGACAATATTGATGAAAATGGTTGTGAGAGAGATGATTCCAGTACAACATTAATAACCCTTCGTTGTTCTCTGTCTCTGTCTCTAGATGCTGAGGGTGGAGAGGTGTCCCCACCCATGGGAGCCGGAGTGGACAGTAACAGCTGGCACTTCCGCTATGGCGCCGGCGGTCCCGGAGGTCCCCCCCAGCATCTGAAGCCCGGCGAGGTCCCCCCCGAAGCCTTCATCATCCCTGGATCGCCCGCCATCATCTCTATCCGCCAGCAGGGAGGAGAGGACGACAAGAGCGACTTCATCAGCTTCGGAAAGAAGGAGGAGGCCAAGAAGAAGAAGAAGAAGAAGAAGGAGAAGAAGGATAAGAAGGATAAGGGGAAGGATGACGATGAGTAGAGGAGGAGGAGGAGGAGGAGGAGGAGGAGGAGGAGAGAAGGAAGGGGAGCTGTTGAAACAGAGGTACCAACCAAAGTCCACCGGGAAACAAAAATACAATTATTTTAGACCACAGGTGAAAAGAGATTCCCAATTCTACTTCATAATCTCTGGCTCAGTAACACAGACAGGCAGACGAAGTCTGCTGCAGTCTGCTCTATACCCACCCCTGCAACAAAGATAAAAGCCCAAATCTCTCTGGTAAAAATCGGGCTTTACCAAGATTATTGTAGATTACTGTCGCCTCAAAAACCTCTTACTGGGGTAATTGATTAATCATCCCTTGATGAGAAAAAAAAACAGATGAATAAATGTTCCACCATGCCCCCAGGTGCCTATACACCTTGAGCCAAACAATTCCCTCCCTACTCTTCTCAGCGAGGGGACGAGAGCCACGGTCTCCCCTCACCCTCTGCTTTTCACCCTCCCACCCACGGATACGTTGGCACCTCTGTCTTACCCCTTCCCACCATGTTGTAGAATTCTCTCTCTTTGAGAGGAAAAGAAAATCCAACAGCCAGAAGAAAACAGCTCTGTGCCTCGGAAAGAGAGCAACAAAAAAAAGAAGGAAATGACGAGAAGAAAGTAAACTGAAGACTACACAACAGAAGACGAGTTAAATGTTGGTGATTTAAGAGCTGGACACTCACACTTGTAAATAGCTCGGGAGAGAGTTGCTGAGGCTAAAGGCTAAAGGCTAAAGGCTAAAATCTAACACGGCACTGCTGCTGCTGCGGCTTTCTATCGCGCTCTCTAGCTGTCAGTGTTCCCTGTGACGGCAAGGAAAACATGTCCGTCAAGGACGAAACACATACACGCTGACACACACTCGCTGTAACAACCCGGACACTGAGAACACCTGAGAACTGGAGAGAGGTCAAAAAAATTAAAAAAAATACAGGAGCAGCCAAGAAAACGACATTGTGTTTAATACTGTACAAGCTGTACAGAACGCAAGCTTTTTCCTAAGCAGTACACATGTGTACAGTAGATCTACTCTCTCAGGGTTGGCACAGCAGCATCCCCTGCAGTTACTCCTGATGGGTTCGCTCACTACTCTCTTTTGGGACGACGAGATCCTTCTCTCGCCCATGTGTACAGTAGATCTACTCTCTCAGGGTTGGCACAGCAGCATCCCCTGCAGTTACTCCTGATGGGTTCGCTCACTACTCTCTTTTGGGACGACGAGATCCTTCTCTCGCCCAATGCAAACAGATAGAACGAGGGATGGAGAGAAAGGAGGAACACTCTTCAGAGTCTCCTGAGAACGAAAGAGAGAAGAGTCCAGTTGAGTTGGCCTGTGATCCAGCTTGTTGATCTGAGCTCCGTTGGAACCTTGTAAAATAGCAGGAGCGTCTCTAGCTAAAGATGATCTCTTCTACTCTCCCCCTGCCACTCAGCAAAAGCCTGAGGCTTTCTGCTCTGAATGTTTGGTAGCAACCATCACTTACCTGATATCCAACCTGATCCCCCATCCTCCACATCCCCACCCCGCCCTTTCCACTCCCTGCCCCTGCCCACACAGATTCTCATCCCCACCCTTACACCAACCACAGACTGCTTCTTCACATGATGATGATGATGAATTTGTGAAACTTTTTCACTTTCTATTTGTTCTTGGAGAAGACCCTCGATTTCCTACTCTGTTTAGTTAGCTTTAACTGATCTGCAGCGCTTCTGCTTGTCCCACCCCCCTTGCCTTCGGCCTTTCTCTTTTCTCTGGCCGTGGACTCCCCTTCTAGCCCCATGTTCTTTCAGGATGAACTGGGAAGGCTGAACATTGTGGTGTGCTGGGAACAGCATGGAGTAATGTGGAAGAGGCCTGAAGAACCCAGTCGGGACCGGGGGTCCATTATTCTGAGTTCTATAACGCCAGCTGTCTCCAAGTGCAAAACGGTTGAGTGCTTTTAACTTGTGAATACTACACTGTTCATTCCTGTTTGTGGTCACTGGCGAGAGGGGACGAGGTGGGATGGGGACAGGGATGGGGTGGATGTCTGGGACATGGATCTGAGAGCTAGGCTTATCCTCCATGTTCCTGGGTACACATATATCCCGAAATTGATTGATTATGATTGGTGAATCAAAACAGTAGGTCATCCATTGGCTTTTATGTACACGATAAATGTAGAGTTAGACTTGCTTTTTATATATGTGGCCTGTGCATTAATAAATGCAGTGTATACTGCTAATTATGACATTATTAATGAATAAATAAGGGCATCTAAGGATTCCCACCCCACATCTCTATCCCATCAATCCCCTCTCGGGAGGTTTTGTAATCAGCCCTGCTTCGATTGGTTCCCCGTTCCCCTGCCTGTATGTTGTTGCAACGCTCCACCCCCCTCCCTCCAGGTTTTGCGGCTCAATATGACGTCACTCCACTAAAGCGGCTGCTGCATGTTCGTCTCAAAGGAAACTCAAACAATATAGAGATACAATATATATATATATATATAGAAATAGATGGCTTTGATTTTATTGTTTCGTATTATAATTTTACTTTATGACTCCCACAGGAGATATGTGTATGTACCGTCTCTGTCATGCATCTTCTACATATTACACCCTCCGCACTCCACAAGACAGTGGTGTTGTATGACGTTAACTAAACCTTTTCGATATTTGTAAATGCTGTTGTGTGATGCCCTTGATCTCAACTCTGTTCATTTTGTTTAATGGAAATAAGATTTTCGTTTTTGAGAACAAGCAACAACAACAACAACAAAAAACGTTTTGTGTCCGGCTTTGACATGATGATCTAACTAACACTGTAATATTGTAACTGAAATATGTATGATCCTGTGATGAGCTATCTCTTCCCTTTCAACAGAAAAAAATGAAAAAAAATAAACACGAAAAAAGAAGACAATTCCTATGTAAAAATTGTATATGTAGTGTATGCTTGTGTTTAGTGAGCGTTCACGCTGTCATTCTTTTATCAGCGTATGATGGTGACCAATGGTGGCGCTGTCCTGGCCTACTGATCAGTACAGATCTGTTGTGAAACCTTTTTTGTACACCTGCTCATCTACTGTGACGGTGAAGTAGTGACATTTAATTTCTTTCTGTTTTTTATTTTATTTGACCTAAATGGATACAGTGGTAATGTGTTTTGTTTATAAATCACTAAATAAAAAATTTCTTTCATAAAATGAGACTGACGTTGTCGCCTTGGAGCTTGCTTGGAAACAGGCACTCTCTCTCACACACACACACACACACACACACACACACACACACACACACACACACACACACACACACACACACACACACACACACACACACACACACACACACACACACACACACACACACACACACACACACACACACACACACACACACACACACACACACACACACACACACACCTTCTCCCTCTTTGCATGAACAGCACAGTTGCAATCAGTACACTGTAAAAAATATTGTGCCCCTTTTACTTAAACATTTTTTGGTAACTATTTGCATCAGCCTTTTAAGTAAATCCAAAAAGGAGGATCATTTAAGTATAATATACTTCACTTTTAGTGCATCACAAACTCAAATATATTAAGTGCAAACAACTAACAGGATCTCAATAATTCCTTTCATTCAACTTAATTTTATCACATTCAGAACATTTTTTTGTTTGTTTGTCCTTCAAGTCCCAGAACTAATGTTATACGTTTGATATACATAATGTAATCAGTTACAGAACTAACATTGTAAGGTTAATTTGCTGAATTTACTCCGTATCGTAATTGATATTCTATGTTTTATCTACAAATTATTTGGCTCAGTTACTTATGATACTCGGGTTCGTAAAATGTATTTAATCTTACTACTCAAATATATATACTCACAAATATACTTAAGAAGCTGATGCAAATAGTTACCTCAAAAGACTTGGGAAAATGGACTAAAAATGGAATTTCTATACAAGGGAATATGCTAAAAGAAACAACAGTGTTCAGCTTCAAACTTCAACACATTTATTTTGAATAAAGGTTTTCTTCAAACATCAATTGCCTCTTATACCCTACTCCTTAAGCATTTGTGGAGAGCTCATTACTTTGTCATCTTTAATCATTCTGACTATAAATCCACCTTGCCTCCTTAGGTAAAGTTACATCCAGATAGCTTGCACCTGACTACGAATATGTTCAGATCTTCACAACTGCATGAAGTTTAGGTGATCGTTTGGGATTAGCACTTTGACCTCACATCTTGTAGAGTTTGGCAAGAATTCTCTGGTGTCCTGTGTGCCCCTTAACAACATAGCGATGTTTTAACAGAAACGTAAATGAAGGATTTATCTTAATAGACTTCACACAAAGCACAATATGAACTTTAGCTCAAATACAACCTCATTCAATATTATTTTGACAGGTATAAGCATTCTGGGTATAACTCCACCTTGCCTCCTAAAGTTACATCCAGATATCTTGCACCTGACTACAAATATTCTCAGAAATCCACAAGTGCATATGGAGTAAATTTTAAAACAAAGCTGTTTTTTAAACATGAATTGACAATGTCTCTTATGACTTCACCTGACAAAAAGCATCATGTAAACTGTAGTTCCTATACCACCTAGCAACTAGCCTTTCAGCTTACTGAGTAGGGTTTAGACTACAGTTGGTGAGTGGCCCTTTGAGAGTTCTCATAGATATCTTTAGACATCTCTGAAAACAAGTAACTTCATCTTTAGAGCTTGGACCCGTAGGGAGGTCCTGAGATCACCAAATTCCAAGAATACTTTTTGGAACACCTCAAAGGTATCTTTCAGTTCTTTGGGGTACCTTAGATTCAAGTCATAGATGAGGCCCATATACAAGGTACGTGACTGCGTAACACCACAAATACCAGACAGGACCTCTGCTCCTTCGATGCAGATCCCATGCTCTATATTCTGGTGCAGATCCTTCACAGTGAACACCTTCATCACCTGCTGAACGAGGTCCTCTCGGATCACGGTGTCGTTAGCAACCTGAGTGAAACAATTAAGAAATAACAGGCTAGGCTATTACGTTAACTGTGCCACATGAGGGGGAGAGGGAAACAAAGGAAGATACCTCATTTAGAGCTAGATAAGGATACAAAAATAAAAACCTTTACCTTGTGTTCTGTAATAAGGTCTTCAACCCTCTCGTCGAGGTATATGATCAGAGCACGGATCACACCGTCTCTTCTTTCCTGGATGGTGTCGCATTGTAATATGATCTTATACAACTATTTGCATTTAATACCGGCAACTAAATACATTCAGTATAACCTATATACTATTGTGAAGGTGTTCCAGAGCAACAGTTGCAATTCTTCTGAACCCTTCCTTAATCAGAGAGAGAGAGAGAGAGAGAGAGAGAGAGAGAGAGAGAGAGAGAGAGAGAGAGAGAGAGAGAGAGAGAGAGAGAGAGAGAGAGAGAGAGAGAGAGAGAGAGAGAGAGAGAGAGAGAGAGAGAGAGAGAAAACATCTTCTGAACAGATAAGGACAACGGGTGATCTGAGAGACAGAATGCTGTTGGGAAACTCCTCCCAAGGCATGTGCAGAGTGAGAATGTTCAGACTAATCTGTAATGCATATACAATTGTAGATTAGAATATTAGGTCAAGATAACACAAAATATTTAAATGAATATTTTTTTTAAATGGACCTACATTTACCATTTTCATTCAGCTGTATTTTGTACCTGGTTGGGTTTAAAAAGGGCTGACCATCTTTCTTTAAAGTCCTCACAGGAAGGGCCTGAAAACATCTTGTCTTCGATATTAGAAGGTCTTTGCCATTTTGACACTCCCAATGTTGTGGTTGTCACGTATTTGTACTTGAAAGCAGCAAAACTGCAGCTCTTACATTGCATGTGCCGCCTGATCCCTACGGAATCAAAATATAATCCATTCATTTGTTTTTGTGTGTACATCAGCACCAACATATATTATTACTTTGTGTGTGTGTACATCAGCACCAACATATATTATTACTTTGTGTGTGTGTACATCAGCACCAACATATATTATTACTTTGTGTTTGTGTACATCAGCATAAACATATATTATTACTTTGTGTGTATACATCAGCACCAACATATATTATTACTTTGTGTGTGTATACATCAGCACCAACATATATTATTACTTTGTGTGTGTGTACATCAGCACCAACATATATTATTACTTTGTGTGTGTGTACATCAGCACCAACATATATTATTACTTTGTGTGTGTGTACATCAGCACAAACATATATTATTACTTTGTGTGTATACATCAGCACCAACATATATTATTACTTTGTGTGTGTATACATCAGCACCAACATATATTATTACTTTGTGTGTGTGTACATCAGCACCAACATATATTATTACTTTGTGTGTGTGTACATCAGCACCAACATATATTATTACTTTGTGTGTGTATACATCAGCACCAACATATATTATTACTTTGTGTGTGTATACATCAGCACAGATATATATTATTACTTTGTGTGTGTATACATCAGCACAAACATATATTATTACTTTGTGTGTGTATACATCAGCACAAACGTATATTATTACTTTGTGTGTGTATACATCAGCACCAACATATATTATTACTTTGTGTGTACATCAGCACCAACATATATTATTACTTTGTGTGTGTATACATCAGCACCAACATATATTATTACTTTGTGTGTGTATACATCAGCACCAACATATATTATTACTTTGTGTGTACATCAGCACCAACATATATTATTACTTTGTGTGTGTATACATCAGCACCAACATATATTATTACTTTGTGTGTACATCAGCACCAACATATATTATTACTTTGTGTGTGTATACATCAGCACCAACATATATTATTACTTTGTGTGTGTACATCAGCACCAACATATATTATTACTTTGTGTGTGTGTACATCAGCACCAACATATATTATTACTTTGTGTGTGTACATCAGCACAAACATATATTATTACTTTGTGTGTGTGTACATCAGCACAAACATATATTATTACTTTGTGTGTGTGTACATCAGCACCAACATATATTATTACTTTGTGTGTGTGTACATCAGCACAAACATATATTATTACTTTGTGTGTGTGTGTACATCAGCACAAACATATATTATTACTTTGTGTGTGTGTACATCAGCACCAACATATATTATTACTTTGTGTGTGTATACATCAGCACAAACATATATTATTACTTTGTGTGTGTGTACATCAGCACAAACATATATTATTACTTTGTGTGTGTGTACATCAGCACAAACATATATTATTACTTTGTGTGTGTATACATCAGCACCAACATATATTATTACTTTGTGTGTGTATACATCAGCACCAACATATATTATTACTTTGTGTGTGTATACATCAGCACAAACATATATTATTACTTTGTGTGTGTATACATCAGCACAAACATATATTATTACTTTGTGTGTGTGTACATCAGCACAAACATATATTATTACTTTGTGTGTGTATACATCAGCACAAACATATATTATTACTTTGTGTGTGTATACATCAGCACAAACATATATTATTACTTTGTGTGTGTGTATACATCAGCACAAACATATATTATTACTTTGTGTGTGTGTGTACATCAGCACAAACATATATTATTACTTTGTGTGTGTGTACATCAGCACCAACATATATTATTACTTTGTGTGTGTATACATCAGCACAAACATATATTATTACTTTGTGTGTGTGTGTACATCAGCACAAACATATATTATTACTTTGTGTGTGTATACATCAGCACAAACATATATTATTACTTTGTGTGTGTATACATCAGCACCAACATATATTATTACTTTGTGTGTGTATACATCAGCACCAACATATATTATTACTTTGTGTGTGTACATCAGCACCAACATATATTATTACTTTGTGTGTGTACATCAGCACCAACATATATTATTACTTTGTGTGTGTATACATCAGCACAAACATATATTATTACTTTGTGTGTGTGTACATCAGCACCAACATATATTATTACTTTGTGTGTGTATACATCAGCACCAACATATATTATTACTTTGTGTGTGTACATCAGCACAAACATATATTATTACTTTGTGTGTGTATACATCAGCACCAACATATATTATTACTTTGTGTGTGTATACATCAGCACCAACATATATTATTACTTTGTGTGTGTATACATCAGCACCAACATATATTATTACTTTGTGTGTGTATACATCAGCACCAACATATATTATTACTTTGTGTGTGTACATCAGCACCAACATATATTATTACTTTGTGTGTGTGTACATCAGCACCAACATATATTATTACTTTGTGTGTGTACATCAGCACCAACATATATTATTACTTTGTGTGTGTGTACATCAGCACCAACATATATTATTACTTTGTGTGTGTACATCAGCACCAACATATATTATTACTTTGTGTGTGTGTACATCAGCACCAACATATATTATTACTTTGTGTGTGTATACATCAGCACCAACATATATTATTACTTTGTGTGTGTACATCAGCACAAACATATATTATTACTTTGTGTGTGTGTACATCAGCACAAACATATATTATTACTTTGTGTGTGTGTACATCAGCACAAACATATATTATTACTTTGTGTGTGTATACATCAGCACCAACATATATTATTACTTTGTGTGTGTATACATCAGCACAACATATATTATTACTTTGTGTGTGTACATCAGCACAAACATATATTATTACTTTGTGTGTGTATACATCAGCACAAACATATATTATTACTTTGTGTGTGTATACATCAGCACCAACATATATTATTACTTTGTGTGTGTGTACATCAGCACCAACATATATTATTACTTTGTGTGTGTATACATCAGCACCAATATATTATTACTTTGTGTGTGTACATCAGCACAAACATATATTATTACTTTGTGTGTGTACATCAGCACAAACATATATTATTACTTTGTGTGTGTATACATCAGCACAAACATATATTATTACTTTGTGTGTGTATACATCAGCACAAACATATATTATTACTTTGTGTGTGTATACATCAGCACCAACATATATTATTACTTTGTGTGTGTATACATCAGCACAAACATATATTATTACTTTGTGTGTGTATACATCAGCACAAACATATATTATTACTTTGTGTGTGTGTACATCAGCACCAACATATATTATTACTTTGTGTGTGTATACATCAGCACAAACATATATTATTACTTTGTGTGTGTATACATCAGCACAAACATATATTATTACTTTGTGTGTGTATACATCAGCACAAACATATATTATTACTTTGTGTGTGTACATCAGCACAAACATATATTATTACTTTGTGTGTGTATACATCAGCACAAACATATATTATTACTTTGTGTGTGTATACATCAGCACCAACATATATTATTACTTTGTGTGTGTACATCAGCACAAACATATATTATTACTTTGTGTGTGTGTACATCAGCACAAACATATATTATTACTTTGTGTGTGTGTACATCAGCACAGCAACATATATTATTACTTTGTGTGTGTATACATCAGCACAAACATATATTATTACTTTGTGTGTGTACATCAGCACAAACATATATTATTACTTTGTGTGTGTACATCAGCACCAACATATATTATTACTTTGTGTGTGTATACATCAGCACAAACATATATTATTACTTTGTGTGTGTACATCAGCACAAACATATATTATTACTTTGTGTGTGTATACATCAGCACAAACATATATTATTACTTTGTGTGTGTACATCAGCACCAACATATATTATTACTTTGTGTGTGTATACATCAGCACCAACATATATTATTACTTTGTGTGTGTACATCAGCACAAACATATATTATTACTTTGTGTGTGTATACATCAGCACCAACATATATTATTACTTTGTGTGTGTATACATCAGCACCAACATATATTATTACTTTGTGTGTGTGTACATCAGCACCAACATATATTATTACTTTGTGTGTGTATACATCAGCACCAACATATATTATTACTTTGTGTGTGTATACATCAGCACCAACATATATTATTACTTTGTGTGTGTATACATCAGCACAACATATATTATTACTTTGTGTGTGTGTATATTATTACTTTGTGTGTGTACATCAGCACAAACATATATTATTACTTTGTGTGTGTGTACATCAGCACCAACATATATTATTACTTTGTGTGTGTACATCAGCACCAACATATATTATTACTTTGTGTGTATACATCAGCACCAACATATATTATTACTTTGTGTGTGTATACATCAGCACCAACATATATTATTACTTTGTGTGTGTATACATCAGCACCAACATATATTATTACTTTGTGTGTGTGTACATCAGCACCAACATATATTATTACTTTGTGTGTGTACATCAGCACAAACATATATTATTACTTTGTGTGTGTGTACATCAGCACAAACATATATTATTACTTTGTGTGTGTACATCAGCACCAACATATATTATTACATCAGCACAAACATATATTATTACTTTGTGTGTGTGTACATCAGCACCAACATATATTATTACTTTGTGTGTGTGTACATCAGCACCAACATATATTATTACTTTGTGTGTGTATACATCAGCACCAACATATATTATTACTTTGTGTGTGTATACATCAGCACAAACATATATTATTACTTTGTGTGTGTGTACATCAGCACCAACATATATTATTACTTTGTGTGTGTATACATCAGCACAAACATATATTATTACTTTGTGTGTGTATACATCAGCACCAACATATATTATTACTTTGTGTGTGTATACATCAGCACCAACATATATTATTACTTTGTGTGTGTATACATCAGCACAAACATATATTATTACTTTGTGTGTGTGTACATCAGCACCAACATATATTATTACTTTGTGTGTGTACATCAGCACAAACATATATTATTACTTTGTGTGTGTACATCAGCACCAACATATATTATTACTTTGTGTGTGTGTACATCAGCACCAACATATATTATTACTTTGTGTGTGTATACATCAGCACAAACATATATTATTACTTTGTGTGTGTATACATCAGCACCAACATATATTATTACTTTGTGTGTGTATACATCAGCACCAACATATATTATTACTTTGTGTGTGTACATCAGCACAAACATATATTATTACTTTGTGTGTGTATACATCAGCACCAACATATATTATTACTTTGTGTGTGTACATCAGCACCAACATATATTATTACTTGTGTGCACAAACATATATTATTACTTTGTGTGTACATCAGCACAAACATATATTATTACTTTGTGTGTGTGTACATCAGCACCAACATATATTATTACTTTGTGTGTGTGTACATCAGCACAAACATATATTATTACTTTGTGTGTGTATACATCAGCACCAACATATATTATTACTTTGTGTGTGTACATCAGCACAAACATATATTATTACTTTGTGTGTGTGTACATCAGCACCAACATATATTATTACTTTGTGTGTGTGTACATCAGCACAAACATATATTATTACTTTGTGTGTGTGTACATCAGCACCAACATATATTATTACTTTGTGTGTGTATACATCAGCACAAACATATATTATTACTTTGTGTGTGTGTACATCAGCACAAACATATATTATTACTTTGTGTGTGTACATCAGCACCAACATATATTATTACTTTGTGTGTGTACATCAGCACAAACATATATTATTACTTTGTGTGTGTATACATCAGCACCAACATATATTATTACTTTGTGTGTGTATACATCAGCACAAACATATATTATTACTTTGTGTGTGTATACATCAGCACCAACATATATTATTACTTTGTGTGTGTACATCAGCACCAACATATATTATTACTTTGTGTGTGTATACATCAGCACAAACATATATTATTACTTTGTGTGTGTGTACATCAGCACCAACATATATTATTACTTTGTGTGTGTATACATCAGCACAAACATATATTATTACTTTGTGTGTGTGTACATCAGCACCAACATATATTATTACTTTGTGTGTATACATCAGCACCAACATATATTATTACTTTGTGTGTGTACATACATCAGTATATTATTACTTTGTGTGTGTACATCAGCACCAACATATATTATTACTTTGTGTGTGTATACATCAGCACCAACATATATTATTATTACTTTGTGTGTGTACATCAGCACCAACATATATTATTACTTTGTGTGTGTACATCAGCACCAACATATATTATTACTTTGTGTGTGTGTACATCAGCACCAACATATATTATTACTTTGTGTGTGTGTACATCAGCACAAACATATATTATTACTTTGTGTGTGTATACATCAGCACCAACATATATTATTACTTTGTGTGTGTGTACATCAGCACCAACATATATTATTACTTTGTGTGTGTGTACATCAGCACCAAACATATATATTACTTTGTGTGTGTACATCAGCACTTTGTGTGTGTACATCAGCACAACATATATTATTACTTTGTGTGTGTACATCAGCACAAACATATATTATTACTTTGTGTGTGTACATCAGCACAAACATATATTATTACTTTGTGTGTGTACATCAGCACCAACATATATTATTACTTTGTGTGTGTGTACATCAGCACAAACATATATTATTACTTTGTGTGTGTATACATCAGCACAAACATATATTATTACTTTGTGTGTGTATACATCAGCACAAACATATATTATTACTTTGTGTGTGTGCACCAACACAAACATCAGCACCAACATATATTATTACTTTGTGTGTGTACATCAGCACAAACATATATTATTACTTTGTGTGTGTGTACATCAGCACAAACATATATTATTACTTTGTGTGTGTATACATCAGCACCAACATATATTATTACTTTGTGTGTGTATACATCAGCACAAACATATATTATTACTTTGTGTGTGTATACATCAGCACCAACATATATTATTACTTTGTGTGTCAGCACAAACATATATTATTACTTTGTGTGTGTACATCAGCACAAACATATATTATTACTTTGTGTGTGTGTACATCAGCACCAACATATATTATTACTTTGTGTGTATACATCAGCACAAACATATATTATTACTTTGTGTGTGTATACATCAGCACAAACATATATTATTACTTTGTGTGTGTACATCAGCACAACATATATTATTACTTTGTGTGTGTGTACATCAGCACAAACATATATTATTACTTTGTGTGTGTATACATCAGCACCAACATATATTATTACTTTGTGTGTGTACATCAGCACCAACATATATTATTACTTTGTGTGTGTGTGTGTACATCAGCACCAACATATATTATTACTTTGTGTGTGTACATCAGCACAAACATATATTATTACTTTGTGTGTGTGTACATCAGCACAAACATATATTATTACTTTGTGTGTGTATACATCAGCACAAACATATATTATTACTTTGTGTGTGTACATCAGCACCAACATATATTATTACTTTGTGTGTGTATACATCAGCACAAACATATATTATTACTTTGTGTGTGTATACATCAGCACAAACATATATTATTACTTTGTGTGTGTACATCAGCACAAACATATATTATTACTTTGTGTGTGTACATCAGCACAAACATATATTATTACTTTGTGTGTGTACATCAGCACCAACATATATTATTACTTTGTGTGTGTACATCAGCACAAACATATATTATTACTTTGTGTGTGTACATCAGCACCAACATATATTATTACTTTGTGTGTGTGTACATCAGCACAAACATATATTATTACTTTGTGTGTGTACATCAGCACCAACATATATTATTACTTTGTGTGTGTATACATCAGCACAAACATATATTATTACTTTGTGTGTGTACATCAGCACAAACATATATTATTACTTTGTGTGTGTACATCAGCACAAACATATATTATTACTTTTGTGTGTGTACATCAGCACCAACATATATTATTACTTTGTGTGTGTACATCAGCACAAACATATATTATTACTTTGTGTGTGTACATCAGCACAAACATATATTATTACTTTGTGTGTGTACATCAGCACAAACATATATTATTACTTTGTGTGTGTATACATCAGCACAAACATATATTATTACTTTGTGTGTGTACATCAGCACCAACATATATTTATTACTTTGTGTGTGTATACATCAGCACAAACATATATTATTACTTTGTGTGTGTATACATCAGCACAAACATATATTATTACTTTGTGTGTGTATACATCAGCACAAACATATATTATTACTTTGTGTGTGTATACATCAGCACAAACATATATTATTACTTTGTGTGTGTATACATCAGCACAAACATATATTATTACTTTGTGTGTGTATACATCAGCACAACATATATTATTACTTTGTGTGTGTATACATCAGCACCAACATATATTATTACTTTGTGTGTGTACATCAGCACAAACATATATTATTACTTTGTGTGTGTACATCAGCACAAACATATATTATTACTTTGTGTGTGTATACATCAGCACAAACATATATTATTACTTTGTGTGTGTACATCAGCACAAACATATATTATTACTTTGTGTGTGTGTACATCAGCACAAACATATATTATTACTTTGTGTGTGTATACATCAGCACAAACATATATTATTACTTTGTGTGTGTATACATCAGCACAAACATATATTATTACTTTGTGTGTGTACATCAGCACAAACATATATTATTACTTTGTGTGTGTACATCAGCACCAACATATATTATTACTTTGTGTGTGTATACATCAGCACAAACATATATTATTACTTTGTGTGTGTGTACATCAGCACCAACATATATTATTACTTTGTGTGTGTACATCAGCACCAACATATATTATTACTTTGTGTGTGTATACATCAGCACAAACATATATTATTACTTTGTGTGTGTATACATCAGCACCAACATATATTATTACTTTGTGTGTGTATACATCAGCACCAACATATATTATTACTTTGTGTGTGTATACATCAGCACAAACATATATTATTACTTTGTGTGTGTACATCAGCACAAACATATATTATTACTTTGTGTGTGTACATCAGCACAAACATATATTATTACTTTGTGTGTGTACATCAGCACCAACATATATTATTACTTTGTGTGTATACATCAGCACAAACATATATTATTACTTTGTGTGTGTATACATCAGCACAAACATATATTATTACTTTGTGTGTGTATACATCAGCACCAACATATATTATTACTTTGTGTGTGTATACATCAGCACCAACATATATTATTACTTTGTGTGTGTATACATCAGCACCAACATATATTATTACTTTGTGTGTGTGTACATCAGCACAAACATATATTATTACTTTGTGTGTGTATACATCAGCACAAACATATATTATTACTTTGTGTGTGTGTACATCAGCACAAACATATATTATTACTTTGTGTGTGTACATCAGCACAAACATATATTATTACTTTGTGTGTGTATACATCAGCACCAACATATATTATTACTTTGTGTGTGTGTACATCAGCACCAACATATATTATTACTTTGTGTGTATACATCAGCACAAACATATATTATTACTTTGTGTGTGTGTACATCAGCACAAACATATATTATTACTTTGTGTGTGTATACATCAGCACCAACATATATTATTACTTTGTGTGTGTACATCAGCACAAACATATATTATTACTTTGTGTGTGTACATCAGCACCAACATATATTATTACTTTGTGTGTGTACATCAGCACAAACATATATTATTACTTTGTGTGTGTGTACATCAGCACAAACATATATTATTACTTTGTGTGTGTACATCAGCACAAACATATATTATTACTTTGTGTGTGTATACATCAGCACAAACATATATTATTACTTTGTGTGTGTATACATCAGCACCAACATATATTATTACTTTGTGTGTGTATACATCAGCACAAACATTTTATTACTTTGTGTGTGTACATCAGCACAAACATATATTATTACTTTGTGTGTGTACATCAGCACCAACATATATTATTACTTTGTGTGTGTATACATCAGCACAAACATATATTATTACTTTGTGTGTGTATACATCAGCACAAACATATATTATTACTTTGTGTGTGTATACATCAGCACCAACATATATTATTACTTTGTGTGTGTATACATCAGCACAAACATATATTATTACTTTGTGTGTGTGTACATCAGCACAAACATATATTATTACTTTGTGTGTGTATACATCAGCACCAACATATATTATTACTTTGTGTGTGTACATCAGCACAAACATATATTATTACTTTGTGTGTGTGTACATCAGCACCAACATATATTATTACTTTGTGTGTGTACATCAGCACAAACATATATTATTACTTTGTGTGTGTACATCAGCACAAACATATATTATTACTTTGTGTGTGTGTACATCAGCACCAACATATATTATTACTTTGTGTGTGTATACATCAGCACCAACATATATTATTACTTTGTGTGTGTATACATCAGCACAAACATATATTATTACTTTGTGTGTGTATACATCAGCACCAACATATATTATTACTTTGTGTGTGTACATCAGCACCAACATATATTATTACTTTGTGTGTGTATACATCAGCACCAACATATATTATTACTTTGTGTGTGTGTACATCAGCACCAACATATATTATTACTTTGTGTGTACATCAGCACAAACATATATTATTACTTTGTGTGTGTGTACATCAGCACAAACATATATTATTACTTTGTGTGTACATCAGCACAAACATATATTATTACTTTGTGTGTGTGTACATCAGCACAAACATATATTATTACTTTGTGTGTGTATACATCAGCACCAACATATATTATTACTTTGTGTGTGTATACATCAGCACCAACATATATTATTACTTTGTGTGTGTACATCAGCACCAACATATATTATTACTTTGTGTGTGTATACATCAGCACCAACATATATTATTACTTTGTGTGTGTATACATCAGCACAAACATATATTATTACTTTGTGTGTGTATACATCAGCACCAACATATATTATTACTTTGTGTGTGTGTACATCAGCACCAACATATATTATTACTTTGTGTGTGTGTGTACATCAGCACCAACATATATTATTACTTTGTGTGTGTGTACATCAGCACCAACATATATTATTACTTTGTGTGTGTGTACATCAGCACCAACATATATTATTACTTTGTGTGTGTATACATCAGCACCAACATATATTATTACTTTGTGTGTGTACATCAGCACCAACATATATTATTACTTTGTGTGTGTATACATCAGCACAAACATATATTATTACTTTGTGTGTGTGTACATCAGCACCAACATATATTATTACTTTGTGTGTGTATACATCAGCACCAACATATATCAGCACAAACATATATTATTACTTTGTGTGTGTATACATCAGCACAAACATATATTATTACTTTGTGTGTGTATACATCAGCACCAACATATATTATTACTTTGTGTGTGTGTACATCAGCACAAACATATATTATTACTTTGTGTGTGTGTACATCAGCACAAACATATATTATTACTTTGTGTGTGTATACATACTATTTATTACTTTGTGTGTGTGTACATCAGCACAAACATATATTATTACTTTGTGTGTGTACATCAGCACAAACATATTTATTACTTTGTGTGTGTACATCAGCACCAACATATATTATTACTTTGTGTGTGTACATCAGCACAAACATATATTATTACTTTGTGTGTGTATACATCAGCACAAACATATATTATTACTTTGTGTGTGTACATCAGCACCAACATATATTATTACTTTGTGTGTGTACATCAGCACAAACATATATTATTACTTTGTGTGTGTATACATCAGCACAAACATATATTATTACTTTGTGTGTGTGTACATCAGCACCAACATATATTATTACTTTGTGTGTGTACATCAGCACCAACATATATTATTACTTTGTGTGTGTATACATCAGCACCAACATATATTATTACTTTGTGTGTGTATACATCAGCACAAACATATATTATTACTTTGTGTGTGTATACATCAGCACAAACATATATTATTACTTTGTGTGTGTATACATCAGCACCAACATATATTATTACTTTGTGTGTGTGTACATCAGCACAACATATATTATTACTTTGTGTGTGTATACATCAGCACAAACATATATTATTACTTTGTGTGTGTACATCAGCACAAACATATATTATATACTTTGTGTGTGTACATCAGCACAAACATATATTATTACTTTGTGTGTGTGTACATCAGCACAAACATATATTATTACTTTGTGTGTGTATACATCAGCACCAACATATATTATTACTTTGTGTGTGTATACATCAGCACAAACATATATTATTACTTTGTGTGTGTATACATCAGCACAAACATATATTATTACTTTGTGTGTGTACATCAGCACCAACATATATTATTACTTTGTGTGTGTATACATCAGCACAAACATATATTATTACTTTGTGTGTGTATACATCAGCACCAACATATATTATTACTTTGTGTGTGTACATCAGCACAAACATATATTATTACTTTGTGTGTGTACATCAGCACAAACATATATTATTACTTTGTGTGTGTATACATCAGCACCAACATATATTATTACTTTGTGTGTGTACATCAGCACAAACATATATTATTACTTTGTGTGTGTATACATCAGCACAAACATATATTATTACTTTGTGTGTGTACATCAGCACAAACATATATTATTACTTTGTGTGTGTGTACATCAGCACCAACATATATTATTACTTTGTGTGTGTACATCAGCACAAACATATATTATTACTTTGTGTGTGTATACATCAGCACAAACATATATTATTACTTTGTGTGTGTATACATCAGCACCAACATATATTATTACTTTGTGTGTGTATACATCAGCACAAACATATATTATTACTTTGTGTGTGTATACATCAGCACCAACATATATTATTACTTTGTGTGTGTACATCAGCACAAACATATATTATTACTTTGTGTGTGTATACATCAGCACCAACATATATTATTACTTTGTGTGTGTACATCAGCACAAACATATATTATTACTTTGTGTGTGTACATCAGCACAAACATATATTATTACTTTGTGTGTGTACATCAGCACAAACATATATTATTACTTTGTGTGTGTGTACATCAGCACCAACATATATTATTACTTTGTGTGTGTATACATCAGCACAAACATATATTATTACTTTGTGTGTGTACATCAGCACCAACATATATTATTACTTTGTGTGTGTATACATCAGCACAAACATATATTATTACTTTGTGTGTGTGTACATCAGCACAAACATATATTATTACTTTGTGTGTGTACATCAGCACAAACATATATTATTACTTTGTGTGTGTGTACATCAGCACAAACATATATTATTACTTTGTGTGTACATCAGCACAAACATATATTATTACTTTGTGTGTGTGTACATCAGCACAAACATATATTATTACTTTGTGTGTGTATACATCAGCACAAACATATATTATTACTTTGTGTGTGTATACATCAGCACCAAACATATATTATTACTTTGTGTGTGTACATCAGCACAAACATATATTATTACTTTGTGTGTGTATACATCAGCACCAACATATATTATTACTTTGTGTGTGTATACATCAGCACAAACATATATTATTACTTTGTGTGTGTGTACATCAGCACCAACATATATTATTACTTTGTGTGTGTACATCAGCACAAACATATATTATTACTTTGTGTGTGTACATCAGCACAAACATATATTATTACTTTGTGTGTGTACATCAGCACAAACATATATTATTACTTTGTGTGTGTGTACATCAGCACAAACATATATTATTACTTTGTGTGTGTATACATCAGCACAAACATATATTATTACTTTGTGTGTGTGTACATCAGCACAAACATATATTATTACTTTGTGTGTGTATACATCAGCACAAACATATATTATTACTTTGTGTGTGTGTACATCAGCACAAACATATATTATTACTTTGTGTGTGTATACATCAGCACAAACATATATTATTACTTTGTGTGTGTACATCAGCACAAACATATATTATTACTTTGTGTGTGTACATCAGCACAAACATATATTATTACTTTGTGTGTGTACATCAGCACAAACATATATTATTACTTTGTGTGTGTATACATCAGCACCAACATATATTATTACTTTGTGTGTGTATACATCAGCACAAACATATATTATTACTTTGTGTGTGTGTACATCAGCACCAACATATATTATTACTTTGTGTGTGTATACATCAGCACAAACATATATTATTACTTTGTGTGTGTATACATCAGCACAAACATATATTATTACTTTGTGTGTGTATACATCAGCACCAACATATATTATTACTTTGTGTGTGTACATCAGCACCAACATATATTATTACTTTGTGTGTGTGTACATCAGCACAAACATATATTATTACTTTGTGTGTGTATACATCAGCACAAACATATATTATTACTTTGTGTGTGTATACATCAGCACAAACATATATTATTACTTTGTGTGTGTACATCAGCACCAACATATATTATTACTTTGTGTGTGTACATCAGCACAAACATATATTATTACTTTGTGTGTGTGTACATCAGCACAAACATATATTATTACTTTGTGTGTGTATACATCAGCACAAACATATATTATTACTTTGTGTGTGTGTACATCAGCACAAACAACATATATTATTACTTTGTGTGTGTACATCAGCACCAACATATATTATTACTTTGTGTGTGTATACATCAGCACCAACATATATTATTACTTTGTGTGTGTACATCAGCACCAACATATATTATTACTTTGTGTGTGTATACATCAGCACAAACATATATTATTACTTTGTGTGTGTACATCAGCACAAACATATATTATTACTTTGTGTGTGTATACATCAGCACAAACATATATTATTACTTTGTGTGTGTATACATCAGCACAAACATATATTATTACTTTGTGTGTGTATACATCAGCACAAACATATATTATTACTTTGTGTGTGTATACATCAGCACAAACATATATTATTACTTTGTGTGTGTGTACATCAGCACCAACATATATTATTACTTTGTGTGTGTACATCAGCACAAACATATATTATTACTTTGTGTGTGTATACATCAGCACCAACATATATTATTACTTTGTGTGTGTGTACATCAGCACAAACATATATTATTACTTTGTGTGTGTGTACATCAGCACAAACATATATTATTACTTTGTGTGTGTGTACATCAGCACCAACATATATTATTACTTTGTGTGTGTACATCAGCACAAACATATATTATTACTTTGTGTGTGTGTACATCAGCACAAACATATATTATTACTTTGTGTGTGTGTACATCAGCACCAACATATATTATTACTTTGTGTGTGTATACATCAGCACAAACATATATTATTACTTTGTGTGTGTGTACATCAGCACAAACATATATTATTACTTTGTGTGTGTATACATCAGCACAAACATATATTATTACTTTGTGTGTGTGTACATCAGCACAAACATATATTATTACTTTGTGTGTGTATACATCAGCACAAACATATATTATTACTTTGTGTGTGTGTACATCAGCACAAACATATATTATTACTTTGTGTGTGTGTACATCAGCACAAACATATATTATTACTTTGTGTGTGTGTGTGTACATCAGCACAAACATATATTATTACTTTGTGTGTGTGTACATCAGCACAAACATATATTATTACTTTGTGTGTGTGTACATCAGCACAAACATATATTATTACTTTGTGTGTGTATACATCAGCACAAACATATATTATTACTTTGTGTGTGTACATCAGCACAAACATATATTATTACTTTGTGTGTGTGTACATCAGCACAAACATATATTATTACTTTGTGTGTGTGTACATCAGCACCAACATATATTATTACTTTGTGTGTGTGTACATCAGCACCAACATATATTATTACTTTGTGTGTGTACATCAGCACCAACATATATTATTACTTTGTGTGTGTATACATCAGCACAAACATATATTATTACTTTGTGTGTGTATACATCAGCACAGCAAACATATATTATTACTTTGTGTGTGTATACATCAGCACAAACATATATTATTACTTTGTGTGTGTATACATCAGCACCAACATATATTATTACTTTGTGTGTGTATACATCAGCACAAACATATATTATTACTTTGTGTGTGTATACATCAGCACAAACATATATTATTACTTTGTGTGTGTATACATCAGCACAAACATATATTATTACTTTGTGTGTGTGTACATCAGCACAAACATATATTATTACTTTGTGTGTGTACATCAGCACAAACATATATTATTACTTTGTGTGTGTACATCAGCACCAACATATATTATTACTTTGTGTGTGTACATCAGCACAAACATATATTATTACTTTGTGTGTGTACATCAGCACAAACATATATTATTACTTTGTGTGTGTGTACATCAGCACAAACATATATTATTACTTTGTGTGTGTACATCAGCACCAACATATATTATTACTTTGTGTGTGTACATCAGCACAAACATATATTATTACTTTGTGTGTGTACATCAGCACCAACATATATTATTACTTTGTGTGTATACATCAGCACAAACATATATTATTACTTTGTGTGTGTACATCAGCACAAACATATATTATTACTTTGTGTGTGTGTACATCAGCACCAACATATATTATTACTTTGTGTGTGTACATCAGCACAAACATATATTATTACTTTGTGTGTGTACACATCAGCACCAACATATATTATTACTTTGTGTGTGTGTACATCAGCACCAACATATATTATTACTTTGTGTGTATACATCAGCACAAACATATATTATTACTTTGTGTGTGTATACATCAGCACAAACATATATTATTACTTTGTGTGTGTACATCAGCACAAACATATATTATTACTTTGTGTGTGTATACATCAGCACAAACATATATTATTACTTTGTGTGTGTATACATCAGCACAAACATATATTATTACTTTGTGTGTGTACATCAGCACAAACATATATTATTACTTTGTGTGTGTACATCAGCACAAACATATATTATTACTTTGTGTGTGTGTACATCAGCACAAACATATATTATTACTTTGTGTGTGTACATCAGCACAAACATATATTATTACTTTGTGTGTGTACATCAGCACAAACATATATTATTACTTTGTGTGTGTGTACATCAGCACAAACATATATTATTACTTTGTGTGTGTACATCAGCACAAACATATATTATTACTTTGTGTGTGTGTACATCAGCACAAACATATATTATTACTTTGTGTGTGTGTACATCAGCACAAACATATATTATTACTTTGTGTGTATACATCAGCACCAACATATATTATTACTTTGTGTGTGTACATCAGCACCAACATATATTATTACTTTGTGTGTGTACATCAGCACCAACATATATTATTACTTTGTGTGTGTGTACATCAGCACAAACATATATTATTACTTTGTGTGTGTACATCAGCACCAACATATATTATTACTTTGTGTGTGTATACATCAGCACAAACATATATTATTACTTTGTGTGTGTACATCAGCACCAACATATATTATTACTTTGTGTGTGTACATCAGCACCAACATATATTATTACTTTATGTGTGTACATCAGCACAAACATATATTATTACTTTGTGTGTGTGTACATCAGCACCAACATATATTATTACTTTGTGTGTATACATCAGCACAAACATATATTATTACTTTGTGTGTGTATACATCAGCACAAACATATATTATTACTTTGTGTGTGTACATCAGCACAAACATATATTATTACTTTGTGTGTGTACATCAGCACCAACATATATTATTACTTTGTGTGTGTACATCAGCACCAACATATATTATTACTTTGTGTGTGTATACATCAGCACAAACATATATTATTACTTTGTGTGTGTACATCAGCACAAACATATATTATTACTTTGTGTGTGTACATCAGCACAAACATATATTATTACTTTGTGTGTGTATACATCAGCACAAACATATATTATTACTTTGTGTGTGTACATCAGCACAAACATATATTATTACTTTGTGTGTGTACATCAGCACAAACATATATTATTACTTTGTGTGTGTACATCAGCACAAACATATATTATTACTTTGTGTGTGTACATCAGCACCAACATATATTATTACTTTGTGTGTGTACATCAGCACAAACATATATTATTACTTTGTGTGTGTACATCAGCACCAACATATATTATTACTTTGTGTGTGTATACATCAGCACAAACATATATTATTACTTTGTGTGTGTATACATCAGCACAAACATATATTATTACTTTGTGTGTGTATACATCAGCACAAACATATATTATTACTTTGTGTGTGTGTACATCAGCACAAAAACATATATTATTACTTTGTGTGTGTACATCAGCACCAACATATATTATTACTTTGTGTGTGTGTACATCAGCACAAACATATATTATTACTTTGTGTGTATACATCAGCACAAACATATATTATTACTTTGTGTGTGTATACATCAGCACAAACATATATTATTACTTTGTGTGTGTATACATCAGCACAAACATATATTATTACTTTGTGTGTGTAT
This sequence comes from Oncorhynchus gorbuscha, assembly GCF_021184085.1. Lineage (NCBI taxonomy): Eukaryota > Metazoa > Chordata > Actinopteri > Salmoniformes > Salmonidae > Oncorhynchus > Oncorhynchus gorbuscha. Next base: position 63,374,777 of record NC_060185.1, on the reverse strand, counting down.
ACATCAGCACAAACATATATTATTACTTTGTGTGTGTATACATCAGCACAAACATATATTATTACTTTGTGTGTATACATCAGCACAAACATATATTATTACTTTGTGTGTGTATACATCAGCACAAACATATATTATTACTTTGTGTGTGTATACATCAGCACCAACATATATTATTACTTTGTGTGTGTATACATCAGCACCAACATATATTATTACTTTGTGTGTGTATACATCAGCACAAACATATATTATTACTTTGTGTGTGTATACATCAGCACCAACATATATTATTACTTTGTGTGTGTACATCAGCACAAACATATATTATTACTTTGTGTGTGTATACATCAGCACAAACATATATTATTACTTGTGTGTATACATCAGCACAAACATATATTATTACTTGTGTAACCTTTATTTAACTAGGCAAGTCAGTTAAAGAACAAATTGTTATTTGCAGTGACAGCCTACAGAGGAACAATGGGTTAACTTCCTTGTTCAGGGGCAGAACGACAGATTTTGACCTTGTCAGCTCGGGGATTCGAGCTGATCAAAGCTGTGAATCAAAAACCTATTTTTGTTACCGGCAGAGCACTCTAACCACTAGGTTACCTGCCGCCCCTCCACTCTAACCACTAGGTTACCTGCTGCCCCTCCACTCTAACCACTAGGTTACCTGCTGCCCCTCCACTCTAACCACTAGGTTACCTGCCGCCCCTCCACTCTAACCACTAGGTTACCTGCCGCCCCTCCACTCTAACCACTAGGTTACCTGCTGCCCCTCCACTCTAACCACTAGGTTACCTGCTGCCCCTCCACTCTAACCACTAGGTTACCTGCCGTCCCTCCACTCTAACCACTAGGTTACCTGCCGTCCCTCCACTCTAACCACTAGGCTACCTGCTGCCCCATATGCTATCTCATTCTAAAACAAGGAAGACACACATTGTCTATACCTGCCTGGGCGACAACACATTGAGAAAAACACTAATAGGACCCTATGAAATCCTTGTTCTATTTGTCCCAAATGCTGTTTTATTTTCCAGAATTCCATGTTAACATTTTGTTGCCTAACGTGTTCAATCCATTTGGTTGATTTAAAAATACAGGATACATCTAATACCTATTATTCACACTAATGTTGGGGTACTGTAATACAAATATCCTGTGTATCCTGTCCGAGGGGTACCGTGTATTCTGTTTACATTTCTGGATTCCGTCTTTGCATTGCAGAAATCATGGGGCCCTACAAGCACTTACGTGAGTTACAATGAAAACACACAGACATTTGAATATACTGACGTACCTTTCCAATGTATTCTGGAAAATATGGTCTGTCCGGTACTCAGGAACGTCTGAATACCTATACATAAAGAAGAGTTGTATTAAAATCTATAACAATGTCAGGAAAATGTTAAAATTGAATGACTTCAGCTTTAGATAGCTAGCTAGCTAAAAAAAACAGAAACATCGCAATCCAAGCTGACTTGGAAGAGCTGCTTGTTATCTATCTTACAAGCCAGCCCAGTTATTTCATTCAGCTAGTTTGGCTGTTAGATATTGACTAGATTATTATATAGATTAGATAGATATTGACTGCACAAGGTCAATGTTTGCAGTGCTGCCTTTGAACGTGTTGCGAACACGTGCACAGCAAGAAGGTTTCTGCGAGGACAGGTGTTGCTAGATAACTAGGTGTAGTTAGCTCGCTAGCTATGCATTGTTCCTACCCGTCTCTGCCTGGGTAGCTTACCTTGCATGCAAACATTAAATTGCAGGGGCACCATGTGTTCAGTTCTACTGTAATGTTTGCAGAAGATGCTTTTTTGTTGAGAAGCTAGGTAGCTAATATGTTACATAGCTATTTCGGTTAATATAAAAGTTACACAAAAATGGCAAAATGTTCAAAACAGCCCCGAAGCGAGTAAATGTACTGCTAGCTTACTAGCTAGTAGCCTGCCCACCACTAGCTAACTAATACAGACATCACAGCCGTTAACTAGTTTGCTTATCAACGTGCAAATATGTAACGTACTCTGGCAATATAGCTAGCTAAAGACTTTTCGTACTTGAATAATGTTATTTAACGTTTTCCACAAAAAAAAATTGACATTTTGTCGAAAATAATGTGTAGAGAGATTCAACTTCACTACATTCCAAGTTACAAAAAAAGGATTACGCCCGTTGAAATGTTCCCTTGGATTTTTATTTGCAAATGCCAGTCTTTTCCAACACATTTACATGAAGTACTATATTCAAAAATGTAAGTAAAACCAGAAACCTATTATTTTAAGTAAAAATCATTGATTTTCTTTTGCAATATGTACGAAGTCCGTGGGTAAATTTTTACAGTGTATATTTGCCTCACAGTTGGACCTTGTTGCTAGGGAGAGTGAGATAGGGGGAAGGGGGGAGACAGGGCTAGAGTGTTTCTCTTCAAGTTAAAGAGACAGAGAGAGAGTAAGAGAAAAAGAGCAGACATTGATCTGCATCAGTCTGTGGAGAATAGGCAGGCATTCTCACACACACACACACACACACACACACACACACACACACACACACACACACACACACACACACACACACACACACACACACACACACACACACACACACACACACACACACACACACACACACACACACACACACACACACACACACACACACACACACACACACACACACACACCTGTCTCTGTTGTGGCACCCAGTCAGAAAGGCTCAGTCCCAAAGGAGATGAGAGAGACTGGCTGAGTGACCTGGCTCCTCCTATTGTCCTCTGTGACTGCCACAGTCACAGTTTGTCCTGAAGAACACCAGCTTTTATATCAAACCTTGAATCAATTATACTTGAATTCATTGTTTATTGACTAAATACGAAGAGGTTAAAAAATTTGACCATAGAGCACAGTGCATACAGTGAGGTCGTAAATTCCTGAGGAGAGGACAGTATATAGAGAGAGAATGAAGTTTCATAGAGAACAAAGGAATTTCTTCCACCTCACAGAACCTGAGGTCCGAACAACGTTTACCTTCCGGAGAAGGTATAAAAGATTGGTGAAGAATCCAGCTACGAACTGGTCCGCTTGTTACAACTTGGGGAAGCTCATGGGAGACGGTGTGGCCACATTACCATAACGCTGTTTATATAATAGCCTCAAATATGAGGTTTACATCTAATTGTTGTATAAGATGAATGAGTGAGTATGATACTGTTTGTAAAATTGTGTAATGTGATTTTGGACTGTTTGATGAAGGAAACTCAAATTCCCTTTTTGATTTGAACTAAATCAGAGGACCGCCCCTGAGCCCAGTTAGGGCCAGGCATCCTGGGACAGCCCCTTTTCTGCAATTCTGAATAAAACCCCAATTTTGAGAAATTCTCAATAGACCATGTTTCTCTCAATCACGGGAGTACAAAGGTTGCAGACCATTGCTGAATCTTTTAACCATACAACGTGGTTAAACTCTTGGATTATCGATACCGACAGAATAAGAACAAGTCTTTGATATTAATTACTAGTCTGCAGATAGGAATTCGGTATCATTGAACTTGAAGAACGACAACCGCCGAAACATCCATTCTACAACAACATGAATGAATGTCACTAACCATTATAACCACGACAGAGAGAGAGAGACAGACAATTCTACAAAAGAAAAAAACTTTTCAACAGCGATCAAGACGACACACTGAGCGTAAATATATATATATTGATTGCAATTGTTCCCGAATGAGTGAGTGTTCATGTGTAAAGGATTAGCATTTCAATTGTTAACTCTGTAGTGAATTCTTAGTCGACCCCGACTTCCCCTTTTGTCTAACAAGCCGCCTTGCCGGATTAGCCCACTAGGGGCACATTCTCGTATCATTTCTTGTAACCATATTTACTTTGTAGTTTTGTTTATATATTTCTGTGAATTACTTAGTTAGTAATAAATAAATTATTTAAGACAATTGATGTATGGATGACTCATAGTGAAGACTGGGTTCGTGCAGATAACCAACAATTTACGACATTTAGAATGAGACTAACGTGAGGTAAAGTAAATAATTCATGAATCAGAAGACTATGGATCAGATATGAAAATATCTGAATAGTTATTTTAGGAAATTATAACTTTGTTATATGAATATTTTCCTTGGTGTCCCGACTTCCTCGTTAATTACAGTTACATGATTAAAATCAAAATCAAATCAAATCTAATTTTATTTGTCACATACACATGGTTAGCAGATGTTAATGCGAGTGCAGCGAAATGCTTGTGCTTCTAGTTCCGATAATGCAGTGATAACCAACAAGTAATTTAACTAACAATTCCAAAACTACTGTCTTATACACAGTGTAAGGGGATAAAGAATATGTACATAAGGATATATGAATGAGTGATGGTACAGGGCAGCATACAGTAGATGGTATCGAGTACAGTATATACATATGAGATGAGTATGTAGACAAAGTAAACAAAGTGGCATAGTTAAAGTGGCTAGTGATACATGTATTACATAAGGATGCAGTCGATGATATAGAGTAAGTATATACGTATGCATATGAGATGAATAATGTAGGGTAAGTAACATTATATAAGGTAGCATTGTTTAAAGTGGCTAGTGATATATTTACATCATTTCCCATCAATTCCCATTATTAAAGTGGCTGGAGTTGGGTCAGTGTCAATGACAGTGTGTTGGCAGCAGCCACTCAATGTTAGTGGTGGCTGTTTAACAGTCTGATGGCCTTGAGATAGAAGCTGTTTTTCAGTCTCTCGGTCCCAGCTTTGATGCACCTGTACTGACCTCGCCTTCTGGATGATAGCGGGGTGAACAGGCAGTGGCTCGGGTGGTTGATGTCCTTGATGATCTTTATGGCCTTCCTGTAACATCGGGTGGTGTAGGTGTCCTGGAGGGCAGGTAGTTTGCCCCCGGTGATGCGTTGTGCAGACCTCACTACCCTCTGGAGAGCCTTACGGTTGAGGGCGGAGCAGTTGCCGTACCAGGCGGTGATACACCGACCAGCTAACTTGGCAGCCAGACGAGTGGAAACAGCCAGCCAGGATGCTCTCGATTGTGCATCTGTAGAAGTTTGTGAGTGCTTTTGATGATAAGCCAAATTTCTTCAGCCTCCTGATGTTGAAGAGGCGCTGCTGCGCCTTCTTCACGACGCTGTCAGTGTGAGTGGACCAATTCAGTTTGTCTGTGATGTGTATGCCGAGGGACTTAAAACTTGCTACCCTCTCCACTACTGTTCCATCGATGTGGATAGGGGGGTGTTCCCTCTGCTGTTTCCTGAAGTCCACAATCATCTCCTTAGTTTTGTTGACGTTGAGTGTGAGGTTATTTTCCTGACACCACACTCCGAGGGCCCTCACCGCCTCCCTGTAGGCAGTCTCGTCGTAGTTGGTAATCAAGCCTACCACTGTTGTGTCGTCCGCAAACTTGATGATTGAGTTGGAGGCGTGCGTGGCCACGCAGTCGTGGGTGAACAGGGAGTACAGGAGAGGGCTCAGAACGCACCCTTGTGGGGCCCCCGTGTTGAGGATCAGTGGGGAGGAGATGTTGTTGCCTACCCTCACCACCTGGGGGCGGCCCGTCAGGAAGTCCAGTACCCAGTTGCACAGGTCGGGGTCGAGACCCAGGGTCTCGAGCTTGATGATGAGCTTGGAGGGTACTATGGTGTTGAATGCCGAGCTGTAGTCGATGAACAGCATTCTCATGATGAACAGATTAATCAGTTTGATCGCGTAATACTAATTACAGAGAATCTTTGATAAAAAAAAAGTCTTCAATTTAATGATAGTAAAGACACGACAATAAATAGTTGGTGTTATAAGACCAATAAAGGCTTCAAATGTGTGGTACAATGAGGACAACAGAAAAGGATGAACAAAGTATAGCATACAGTGCATTCGGAAAGTATTCAGACCCCTTGACTTTTTCAACATTTTGTCACGTTACAACTTTATTCCAAAATGGATTAAATAAGTGTTTTTGCTCATCAGTCTACACACAGTTCCCCATAAAGGCAAAGCAACATTTTGTTAAATAAAAGACTGAAATACCTTATTTATGTAAGTAGTCAGACCCTTTGCAATGAAAGTCATAATTGAGCTTAGGTGCCGTCCTGTTTCCATTGGAATCCTTGAGATGTTTCTACAACTTGACTGGAGTCCACCTGTGGTAAATTCAATTGATTGAACTTGATTTGGAAAGGCACACACCTGTCTATATAAGGTCCAAACAGTTAGTGCATTGCAGAGCAAAAACCATGCCATGAAGGCGAAGGCATTGTCTATAGAGCTCCGAGACAGGACTGTGTTGAGGTGCATATCCGGGGAAGGGTACCAAAACATTTCTGCAGCATTGAAGGTCCCCAAGAACACAGTGGCCTCCATCATTCTTAAATAGAAGAAGTTTGGAACCACCAAGATTATTCCTAGAGCTGTCCACCCGGCCAAACTGAGCAATCCGGGGAGAAGGGCCTTGGTCAGGGAGGTGAACAAGAACCCGATGGTCACTCTGACAGAGCTCCGGAGTTCCTATGTGGAGATGGGAGAAACTTCCAGAAGGACAACCATTTCTGCAGCACTCTACCAATCAGGCATTTATGGTATAGTGGCCAAACAGAAGCCACTCCTCAGTAAAAGGCACATGACAGCCTGCTTAGAGTTGGCCAAAAGGCACCAAAAGGACACTCAGACCATGAGAAACAAGATTCTCTGGTCTGACGACACCAAGATTGAACTCTTTGGCCTGAATGCCAAGCGTCACGTCTGGAGGAAACCTGGCACCAACCTTACGGTGAAGCATGGTGGTGGCAGGATTATGCTGTCGGGATGTTTTTCAGCAGCAGGGACAGGGAAACTAGTCAGGATCGAGGGAAAGATGAACGGAGTAAAGTTCAGATAGATCCTTGATGAAAACCTGCTCCAGAGCTCTCCGGACCTAAGACTGGGGGCGAAGATTCACCTTCCAACAGGACAACGACCCTAAGCACACAGCCACCACAACGCAGGAGTGGCTTCGAAATTAAGTCTCTGAATGTATTGAGTGGCCCAGCCAGAGCCCGAAGTTGATCCTGATCAAACATCTCTGGAGAGACCTGAAAATAGCTGTGCAGCAACGCTCCCCATCCAACCTGACAGAGCTTGAGAGGATCTGCAGAGAAGAATGGGAGAAACTCCCCAAATACAGGTGTGTCAAGTGTGTAGCGTCATACACAAGAAGAATCAAGGCTGTAATCGCTGCCAAAGGTGCTTCAACAAAGTACTGAGTAAAGGGTCTGAATAATTATGTAAATGTGATATTTCAGTTTATCTTTTTTATACTAAAAACTTGTTTTTGCTTCTTCATTATGGGGTACTGTCTGTAGATTGATGAGGGTGGGGGTGAAAATGTAATACATTTTTGAACGAGGCTGTAACGTAACAAAATGTGAAAAAAGTCAAGGGTCTGAATACTTTCTGAATGAACTGTATCATAGGTTTTAAGATGAGATCTACTCAAAATAATGTTCCACTGTTTGATACTTTCACTGGGCATGTGAACATTCCAACTTGTCTCAACATTCCTGTATCAGCCTGTGAACATTCCAACTTGTCTCAACATTCCTGTATCAGCCTGTGAACATTCCAACTTGTCTCAACATTCCTTTATCAGCCTGTGAACATTCCAACTTGTCTCAACATTCCTGTATCAGCCTGTGAACATTCCAACTTGTCTCAACATTCCTTTATCAGCCTGTGAACATTCCAACTTGTCTCAACATTCCTGTATCAGCCTGTGAACATTCCAACTTGTCTCAACATTCCTGTATCAGCCTGTGAACATTCCAACTTGTCTCAACATTCCTTTATCAGCCTGTGAACATTCCAACTTGTCTCAACATTCCTGTATCAGCCTGTGAACATTCCAACTTGTCTCAACATTCCTGTATCAGCCTGTGAACATTCCAACTTGTCTCAACATTCCTTTATCAGCCTGTGAACATTCCAACTTGTCTCAACATTCCTTTATCAGCCTGTGAACATTCCAACTTGTCTCAACATTCCTGTATCAGCCTGTGAACATTCCAACTTGTCTCAACATTCCTTTATCAGCCTGTGAACATTCCAACTTGTCTCAACATTCCTTTATCAGCCTGTGAACATTCCAACTTGTCTCAACATTCCTGTATCAGCCTGTGAACATTCCAACTTGTCTCAACATTCCTTTATCAGCCTGTGAACATTCCAACTTGTCTCAACATTCCTTTATCAGCCTGTGAACATTCCAACTTGTCTCAGCATTACTTTATCAGCCTGTGAACATTCCAACATGTCTCAACATTCCTTTATCAGCCTGTGAACATTCCAACTTGTCTCAACATTCCTTTATCAGCCTGTGAACATTCCAACGTGTCTCAACATTCCTTTATCAGCCTGTGAACATTCCAACTTGTCTCAACATTCCTTTATCAGCCTGTGAACATTCCAACTTGTCTCAGCATTCCTTTATCAGCCTGTGAACATTCCAACTTGTCTCAGCATTACTTTATCAGCCTGTGAACATTCCAACATGTCTCAACATTCCTTTATCAGCCTGTGAACATTCCAACTTGTCTCAACAATACTTTATCAGCCTGTGAACATTCCAACTTGTCTCAGCATTACTTTATCAGCCTGTGAACATTCCAACATGTCTCAACATTCCTTTATCAGCCTGTGAACATTCCAACTTGTCTCAACATTCCTTTATCAGCCTGTGAACATTCCAACTTGTCTCAGCATTACTTTATCAGCCTGTGAACATTCCAACATGTCTCAACATTCCTTTATCAGCCTGTGAACATTCCAACTTGTCTCAACATTACTTTATCAGCCTGTGAACATTCCAACTTGTCTCAACATTCCTTTATCAGCCTGTGAACATTCCAACTTGTCTCAACATTACTTTATCAGCCTGTGAACATTCCAACATGTCTCAACATTCCTTTATCAGCCTGTGAACATTCCAACATGCCTCAACATTACTTTATCAGCCTGTGAACATAAACACTACCAGTCAAGAGTTTGGACACACCTACAAATTCAAGGGTTTTTCTTTATTTTTACTATTTTCTACATTGTAGAATAATAGTGAAGACATCAAAACGATGAAATAACACCTATGGAATCATGTAGTAACTACAAGGTCGACCGATTATGATTTTTCAAGGCCGATACGATACTGATTATTGGAGGGCCAAAAAAGCCGATACCGATTAATCGGCCGATTTAAAAATATATATATATATATATATTTGTAATAATGACAATTACAACAATACTGAATTAACACTTATTTTAACTTAATATAATACAGCAATAAAAATCAATTTGGAGAAGTAAAAGTGCAATATGTGTCATGTAAAAAAGCTAACATTTGACTTCCTTGCTTAGAACATGAGAACATATGAAAGTTGGTGGTTCCTTTTAACATGAGACTTCAATATTCCAAGGTAAGAGGTTTTAGGTTGTAGTTAATATAGTATTTATAGGACTATTTCTCTCTATACCATTTGTATTTCATATACCTTTGACTATTGGATGTTCTTATAGGCACTATAGTATTGCCAGTGTAACAGTATAGCTTCCGTCCCTCTCCTCGCCCCTACCTGGGCTCGAATCAGGAACACATCTACAACAGCCACACTCGAAGCAGCATTACCCATTGCTCCACAAAAGCCACGGCCCTTGTAGAGCAAGGGGAATAACTACTCCAAGTCTCAGAGCGAGTGACGTTTGAAACACTATTAGCGCACACCCAGCTAACTAGCTAGCCATTTCACATCGGTGACACCAGCCATTAGGCTGATAGACTTGAAGTCATAAACAGCACTGTGCTTGCGAAGAGCAGAAAGTGCTGTTTGAATGAATGATTACGAGCCTGCTGTTGCCTACCATCGCTCAGTCAGACTGCTCTATCAAATCATAGACTTAATTATAACATAATAACACACAGAAATACGAGCCTTTGGTAATTAATATGGTCGAATTGAAAACAAAACGTTTATTATTTCAGTGAAATACGGAAACATTCTGTATTTTATCTAACGGGTGGCATCCATAAGTCTAAATATTCTTGTTACATTGCACAACCTTCAATGTTATGTCATAATAACATAAAACTCTGGCAAACGAGTTCGCAATGAGCCAGGCTGCCCAAACTGTTGCATATACCCTGACTCTGCATGCAATGAACGCAAGAGAAATAACACAATTTCACCTGGTTAATATTGCCTACTAAACTGGATTTATTTTAGCTAAATATGCAGGTTTAAAAATATATACTTCTGTGTATGGATTTTAAGAAAGGCATTGGTGTTTATGGTTAGGTACAGTCGTCCAACGATTGTGCTTTTTTCCCAAATTAGGTTTTGTTAAATCATCCCCCAGCGTTGCATCGATTATATGCAACACAGGAAACGATAGATAAACTAGTAATATCATCAACCATGTGTAGTTATAACTAGTGATTATGATTGATTTATTGTTTTTTATAAGATAAGTTTAATGCTAGCTAGCAACGTACCTTGGCTTCTACTGCATTTGCGTGACAGGCAGGCTCCTCATGGGGTGCAATGAGAGGCAGGTGGTTAGAGCGTTGGACTAGCTAACTGTAAGGTTGCAAGATTGGATCCCCCGAGCTGACAAGGTGAAAATCTGTCGTTCTTGCCCTTGAACAAGGCAGTTAATCCACCGTTCCTAGGCAGCCATTGAAAATAAGAATGTGTTGTTAACTGACTTGCCTAGTTAAATAAAGGTATAAAAAAATGTAATTCGTCAAAATCTGTGCCAAAAAATACAGATTTCCGATTGTTATGAAAACTTGAAATCGGCCCTAATTAATCGGCCATTTCGACCTCCAGTAGTAGCCAAAAAAGTGTTAAACAAATCAAAATAATTTTAGAATCTTCAAAGTAGCCTCCCTTTGCCTTGAAGACAGCATTGCACATTCTTGACATTCTCTCAACCAACTTCACCTGGAATACTTTTCCAACAGTCTTGAAGGAGTTCCCACATATGCTGATCACTTGTTGGCTGCTTTTCCTTCACTCTGCGGTCCAACTCTTGCCAAACCAACTAAATTGGGTTGAGATCAGTTGATTGTGGGGCCAAGTCATCTGATGCAGCACTCAATCACTCTCATTCTTGGTAAAATAGCCCTTACACAGTCTGGAAGTGTGTTGGGTCACTGTCCTGTTGAAAAACAAATGATAGTCCCATCAAGCGCAAAACAGATGGGATGGCGTAACACTGCAGAATGCTATGGCAACCATGCTAGCTAAGTGTGCCTTGAATTCCAAAGAAATCACTGACAGTGTCACAAGCAAAGCACCCCCATACCATCACACCTCCTCCTTCATGCTTCATGGTGGGAACCACACATGCGGAGATAATTTGTTCTCTGCTTCTCACAAAGACACGGCAGTTGGAACCAAAATCGCACATTTGGACTCATCAGACCAAAGGACAGATGTCCACTGGTCTAATGTCAATTGCTTGGCCCAAGCAAGTTTCTTCTTCTTATTGGTGTCCTTTTGTAGTGGTTTCTTTGCAGCAATTTGACCATGAAGACCAGATTCACGCAGTCTCCTCTGAACAGTTGATGTTGAGATGTGTCTGTTACTTGAACTCTGTGAGGCATTTATTTGGGCTGCAAAGGTACAGTTAAAGTAATGAGGGACTTATTCCTTGCTTCTTTGAGATGTTCTTGACATAATATGGACTTGGTCTTTTACCAAATTGGGCTATCTTCTGTATACCTACCGTACCTGGGTCACAACACAACTGGTTTTCTCCAACACATTAAATGAACTTTTAACAAGGCACACCTGTTAATTAAAATGCATTCCAGGTGACTACCTCATGAAGCTAGTTGAGAGAATGCCAAGAGTGTGCAAAGCTGTCATCATGGCAAAGTGTGGCTACTTTGAAGAATCTCAAATATAAAATAGATTTAGATTTGTTCAAAACTTTTTGGGTTACTACACAATTCCATGTGTTATTTCATAGTTGTGATGTCTTCACTACTATTCTACAATGTAGAAAATAGTGAAAATAAAGAAAAACCTTTGAATGAGTAGGTGCGTCTGAACTTTTGACTGGTACTGTATATCTCATACAGCAAGACATATAATGGTGTGAAAAACATAGAAAGATACTTTTTTTGGAGAGGTTACCATACATTATATATAGTACATTTGATCAGGGGCTTGTGGGGAACCATTTTAATACCATCAAACCTTTGCCACCCCAATGTGGACCAACTTTTGGTCTAGACCATGGACTAACTATCTAAAGTGCCAATTTAGAATTCTAAGAATATTCCAATTAGACTGTGATTCATTGACTTGGTTCCCTGATTTCCACAGTGTTAATTATGGGGTTTGGAGCACTTAAGTGTTCCTCCAGCACGTTGATAGCTGAGTGATTAATGGCCGTTTATCTAGCAGGAAGCTTTGAAAGATCTGAGAGCTCTTGTCTCTTTTCACGTCTCTTTTCTCTGCTGCCTCTCATCTGAGTCTTTGAGCTGCATACGATGGTGTTTGTTGCTCATCTCTCACCCTCCTCTCTCATTTGATCTCTCCGCCTCTGTCTCTTTCACTCCCTCTTCCATTCTGCATCTTGGAGGAGGGAGGGAGCTGGCGGTGAAGAGAGTTCAAGGGTTCACATGTTAATGCCGCCTGCCAAAACAACCCTCTCTCTCACTCTCCCCTCTCTCTCGCTCTCTCTCTCCAGAATAGGAGGTTTCTATGGTTACCACAAATAGGGGAGATGTCTCCATGGCAACAGCCTTATGATAATCTCATTGTGCAGAGGTGGAGGGTGGAAACAGTGGGGGACCAGGAAGGCAGGATGGGCGGGGTTCCTTCCGTCTGACAATGGACTGTCAGAGTTCTCTCTCTCTCTCTCTCTCTCACACACACACACACACACACAAACCTTTTCTCTCTCTTGGTGTCTACGTCAATGAGATGAGACGATTCCCCTAAACCCTCCTCCGATCACAGGTACACTGTCAAGACAAACTTCAGCTGCACTGACCCAGCACACCCTGTGTTCCAAGAACAACACCAGACAAACATATAGAATCACAGACATCCTGGTCTGCACGCTTGGGAAAAGCATCTCAACTCTCCCCAGAGCATTCACAAGGGGGTCCTAGCCTTCTTAATTTCTGCATTTTGTGTTATTTCAACTCTCTCAGTAACACAAACAAACATACAAGCGAGGGGAAGGGGGGGAAGAGTAGCCAGCAGCGTTTGGTCTGTAGAGTAGTGAATCGCTCCAGTTAATGAATATGGATATGCATTGTGGCAGAACTAACAGACCTCGAGCACTACTAGCAATAGACTGCTATACTAACAGGGGTCTCTGGTCTCTCTTCTACACGACTGTGATCTACTTATATGCCATCCACAAAGATAAATAGGAGCCAATTTAGTCCCACACAACATTGTGATGAATACTAGGACTGGTTTTGAGAGAAGGAATGTTTTAAAAAAGGCCCTGAGTGACTCCAACCCTTCAGCTCACTGCAACAAAAAAAAAGGAAGTGACTTAACCCTGAAAACGGAGTGAGGGATTGTGGAGAGGGAGATGAAGGAGTACTGCTTAACCTGAAGTCAGGACGAGGTAAGCACTGGATGACTGAAATGCCAAAAGCAGGCAAGGTTCTGCGCAGTGCATACTTAAATGACTGAAACACTTCATTTCATCATGGCTACCTCGCTGTCACTCCTACTCCGTTCAATGTGAGAGTTCATTGTTGCTTATTATGGCTTTTAACAGAGTATTTGGGACGTGAATGTATTCCGTACCGGGTTGGAGTGTTTGGGTTTGAGGGATTGAGATGTAATGTTTCAGGGGTTAACGGTTTTGGGGTTCGTCGTGTGGTAACAGCCAGCTCTCCTGCCGCAGTGACTCGTCAAGAACAACATCTTGCTGAGGGAAGCAAACAGGGTGGGTCGGAGATATGACCACAGCCAAGCAGACGTGGAGATGGATGTCTGTAATAAATCCACTCCGCAGCAACAACGCTTGCCAGGGACAAATACAGAGCGCCCAAGAGAGTGTGAGAGAGAGATAATGAAAGAGGGGCAGACAGGCATGGAAATTAAGTGACTGACGGTAAACTCACACCGGGTCTGCGGAGAGGGAGCGGGCAAGGACAGCGTCAGTGTGTGCGGTGGGTGTGTGAAGGACGTGAAGCTCAGACAAAGAGCGTTACCATAAAGCCAATACAAATGGAGTGAGTGTGTGTTTGCGCAGCACTGATGAAAGACGCAATGTGCACTTTTGATTTTAATAAAGCTCCATAAATATCCCTATGGAGTCTGTCATTTGCAGTTTTGTCGTTCATCATATTGACGACTTACAGTATTTCCCTACTCTGTAGCAGAGCAAGGTAGTGTTGCTGACTCACGGAGCTGGCAGTCACACCTGCCTCACAGTACGTGCCAGACAAACACCATGTCCCCATGCTGCCCACACTACACAAAGCAGGCTACAGCAGCACAGCGCCGTCCATCTCTGATGACCAACCAACCGTCACCGTCACATTCACAGCCACACCGCAGAGGTGCTTTGTGTAGCCTGGCGTGTTTGTGTCGTCTCTTCCGCTCCAGGCTATGTGCCAGACTGTAGCCGGAGGGTCATAAGAGCGAGGGCACAGTGAACAGGGCACAAGAGAGGTCTTAAAAGGGCTGATTAGAACAAACAAAATGACTGCTGACGCTATATTTGGCTGCAGTGGCCAGAGAGACTGGTCTAATGAGGAGTCCAGAGACTGCAGGCCTGAAGTTGATCAGATTTGACCATGAGTCCCCGTTCTCTATTCTCTCTCTCTCTCATATGTATAGCATAGTCTACTCTATAGAAGACATAAAATGCTTTCCCACTGGGCACACACTGGTTGTTGAATCAATGTTGTTTCCTCGCCATTTCAATGAAATTACGTCGAACCCAGGTGAAATAGACCTTGAATTGACGTCTGTGCCCAGTGGGTTCTCAGTGTTTCTTCATAGACCTAGATGATTTGGCTATAGATGAAAATCTGCCTACAACTGAAAAGCCCTTCCTTGCCTTGCACTGAGGAAAATGCGCAGGCTATGCGCCCCATGATGCAATGGATGGACGACGCAACACACGCTTCTATCTCCCGGGAAGCAACACTTTACAGTCACACACAAACAAACAGCTTACAGGTTGATGACACGCGTCTGCAATTCTGTATGGAATTTAGATACGCTTTATACGACCAGCATAACACGTTGCAACGCTGTTGTAGTGCACAATTAGGTGGAAGACCGTTTATCGCTCTCATCTGTTTCGTCCACATTGAGTCTTGCTGGCTCGCGCTGTTAGTGAAAGGCGCTATCTGCTGGAGAAACACAGCACACACGGACCTGGAAGGGATTATTCATTACGTCTTGCAACGGTGACCAAACGGAAGCAAACGATACGGGGATGGAACTATCTGAATTTGTTTTTCGTGTTTGCGTGCAAAACGTATTCTGTTTGAACGCCTTCAAAACGCCTTCATTTATTCGATGTGTGCAGTTCTAAAATGACTCTCTGCATGCCGCTGTGTAGCATCAGCCACGAGCTACTTTCAATGAATTGCGCAGGCGCGTCTCTTTCCCTCCCTCCCAATCCCCTCAGGACTGCCGACAGTAAATACTATAATGCGAGCGCAGCAATTGTGAACTGCATGTGTGTTAGCCTACACATCGTGTACAACGGGTCCGTCTCCGGCTTTTTCCCGTCAGTTAATTTGGTTGACATGCAATATCTTTATAGGTTGGGATTTAGCTCGTTTTAATCCATCATCTCACTGTCACTACATTGGGCCTGGAATGGCAGCATTCTGTGGTATTCAGTGTCCAGGTTGGAAAAAGAGGTTATTTGCTGACATGGGGACGAGAAGAGGAAGCGTGAGAGTATTTCTAGCGCTTCCCTTTGTGACCGCTGTCCATGGTGCTGACACATGCTGAACACGTTGCTCTGACTAAACAATGGCTTTGTTAATACAGAGGCTTATCAGATACGAAAAATATTTATCTGGCTTAAAGAGAAGGAATATAATATCTATTGTTTACAGGAAACTCATTCAACAATTTTAGATGAAGTAGTGTGGAAAAAAGGACTGTGGGGTGGGGGATATACTTATCCCATGGGCAAAAAAAACTCAAAAGGGGTGATGATATTAATGAACAGTATTTAAAAAAAATGTTATTATTATTTCATCTTTATTTAACCAGGTAGGCTAGTTGAGAATAAGTTATCATTATAACTGTGACCTGGCCAAGATAAAGCAAAGCAAACAACAACACAGAGTTACACATGGAATAAACAAGCGTACAGTCAATAACACAATATAAAAAAGGAAGTCTATATACAGTGTATGAAAATGGCAGGAAGTAAGGCAATAAATAGGCCATAGTAGCGAAGTAATTACAATTTAGCAAATTAACACTGGAATGATAGATGAGCAGATGATGATGTGCAAGTAGAAATACTGGTGTGCAAAAGCGCAGAAAAGTAAATAAAAACAATATGGGGATGATGTAGGTAGATTGGATGGGCTATTTACAGATGGGCTATGTACAGTTGTAGCGACTGTTTAGCTGCTCTGATAGCTGATGTTTAAAGTTAGCGAGGGAAATATAAGTCTCCAGCTTCAGCGATTTTTGTAATTCGTTCCAGTCATTGGCAGCAGAGAACTGGAAGGAAAGGCGGCCAAAGGAGATGTTGGCTTTGGGGATGACCAGTGAGATATACCTGCTGGAGCGTGTGCTACAAGTGTGTGTTGTTATCGTGACCAGTGAGCTGATATAAGGCGGAGCTTTACCTAGCATAGACTTATAGATGACCTGGAGCCAGTGGGTCTGGCAATGAATATGTAGCGAGGGCCAGCCGACTAGAACATACAGGTCAGAGTGGTGGGTGGTATATGGGGCTTTGGTGACAAAACCCGATGGCACTGTGATAGACTGCATCCAGTTTGCTGAGTAGAGTATTGGAAGCTATTTTGTAAATGACATCGCCGAAGTCGAGGATCGGTAGAATATTACCAGGGTATGTTTGGCGGCGTGGGTGATCCAAATGTACAAATTATCCAAACATATCCGCAAGGTAGATGGATGACTTTAAATATGTTATTGGGCAATTAACAGATATGGCTCATTAACCTTTACGGACCAAATAATAATGATCCACGATTCTTTGCAAAGATAGATAATAAATGATCAACCCTACAAGCAACACAAGCCTCTATTATTATGGTGTGATATTATAATACTGTTTAAAATACCTCAATGGACCTCAAAGAAAATCACACTACAAACTATCACCCTCCATGCTCTTAAGGAAAACACAAATGTCATGGATATATTGGAACTAGTGGATATATGGAGGCTTAAATATACTTACCTAGTGGGAGACACATGGCGGAGGCTCAATCAAGCTAGTTTTGACTACTTTCTTATGTCATTCTCGTTGGCACCAAACGTTTAAAAAGTGTTGATATGGGACGGTCGGACAATCAGATAATTAGCATATACATTGCTCGTACTGAATTTCCACGTGGGTGAGGATATAGGAAATGTAATCCATGACTAGGACAGAGAAATGTATAACTTAGTTTTCCCGACATAATATAGGTACAGCAGATTCCCTTATTGTATGGGGGGACACTTTTAAATGTGCCTTTAGAGGCCATGCAATTCAGTACTCAGCTCTAAAATAAAAGCAATTTATGTCAAAAGAGTCCTAATTAACAAAGGAAATAGAAGGTCTAACGAACAGATAAAAAGCAATACAACTGTACCTGTCACGCCCTGGTCGAAGTATATTGTGTTTGTCTTTATTTATTTGGTCAGGCCAGGGTGTGACATGGGTTTATTGTGGTGTGTTTTGTCTTGGGGTTTTGTTAGGTATTGGGTGTGTGGCTTAGTGGGGGTATCTAGCAAAGTCTATGGCTGTCTGGAGTGGTTCTCAATCAGAGGCAGGTGTTTATCGTTGTCTCTGATTTGGGAACCATATTTAGGCAGCCATATTCTTTGAGTGTTTTGTGGGTGATTGTTCCTGTCTTTGTGTTGCATTTTGGTCCGACTCTCCTTCTCCACAAGAAAGCAGTTACAGTACCAATAGAGGCTCAGAATAAGTTCGAGGAAAAACGAAAAGAAATGGTGTAATTTATTCAAGAAATATCAAGTGTAATATATTATAAAAATAAAGCAAACTGGATGAACTATGGGGGAAAAGCACCAAATGATGTATGTATCTTCAACACAGAAATGCTACCAAAAATAATTTACTGAAACGTGTTTCAAACGACGGAGTCACCCATGATTCACCAAAAAATATTTTGAAAGAGGAAGCAAAGTACTTTAAGCAGGTTTTCGTTTCAGTCTCCTAAATCTCCTCTAACCGAAGCTAATTGTATGGATTTTTTTGTTCTATTAATGAGATAAAATTAACATCTGTACAGAAAGACTCAAGTGAAAGCCAAATTACAGAAGAGGAACTTCTTGATGCAATTAAAGCTTTTAAGTCCCGGAAAACTCCATGGCTGGGTGGAGTTTTGTTTTTAAAATAGTCAGAGGACCGTTATTAGCATGTTTTAAACACTCCTATGAAAATGGTAGATTATCGGACCCTCAACGAGGTCTGATTTCATTATTCCTGAAACAAGATATAAGTGCTAAATATAAACATCCAGTCCGTTTAAATATCCAGGGCTTAAAAACGAAGGTGTCATTGTGCGCAGATGATTGATATCTTCTTTTAAATCCACAATTTGGATCCCAGCACAGCTTCATTGAGGATCTAGATACTCTACTTCTAACATCTCTGGATTTCATCACAAACAAATACAACTTTTACATTACCGTGTAGTTTACTAATACAATGGTGATGTGGACATTTTAATTTAATACAAAAAAATATATATATATATATTTAACTAGGCAAGTCAGTTAAGAACAAATTATTGTTAACAATGACAGGGGAAGAAGGATTTTGACCATGTCTGCTCGGGGATTCGATCTAGCAACCTTCCGGTTACTGGCCCAACGCGCTAACGAAAAGAAATGATCTCACTCCAATAAATTTTAATAAAAAAGTTAAGAAAAATGTACAAGAAAATACCTTTTTGGGGCCTTGACAATATCGCTATTTTAAAACAAGCCATATAAAGTTGGTTGCAATTTCAATTTAATCAACCAGAAACAAACTGAACAAATAATACAACAAATGTGAATAAACTCCATGATTTTAAAAAACATCATAAAAATAATAAATAAAATAGGTATAATAAATGATATCATAAGTAGGGCTGATGGAGTTATGTCACACACGCAGCTAACCAAAATATATGGAAATGTCTGCTTTACCCAGAGTTATAACCAACAAATACAACCTTCCCAGCTCTGCAGATTTTGCTGTGAACAGACAGAATCATTAGATCATTTGATTTGGTACTGACCATGTGTAGCTTGGTTTTGGTCACAGGTCCAGGAATGGCTGAAGAACTGTAATATGTACCTGGAGCTAACGCTGCAGACAGCACTACTGCGTGGTCTGAAAAGTCATAGTCAATCGATCAATAATATAATCATACTTTTAGCAAAACGGTTTATTTTTCATTTGCAAACTGTAGAAATTATAAGAATAGAAATTGTTCAGAACAGTTGAAAAATATATGGCAAATAGAAATCCAATATGGATGGTGTTACGAGATAGATGGGAGGGGTTAAATGTAGCTGATAATAATAATAATAATAATAATGGAACATAAAAGAAAATGTGTATATACACTACCGTTCAAAAGTTTGGGGTCACTTAGAAATGTAAATCAAGAAAAACACATTTTTGTCGTCCATTAAAATAACATAACATTGATCAGAAATACAGTGTCGACATTGTTAATGTTGTAAATGACTATTGTAGCTGGAAACGGCTGGTTTTTAAAGGAATATCTACATAGGCGTATATGGGGGATTGGAAGTGATGCAGACAATTACGTTAATGGAAGCTACAATCTATCTGCAATTTTAAAGCTGACCTACCCCGTAAAAATATATATAAATTGGATAAATAAACAATGTTTTGAGTAGACATATACAGATAAATACATATCATTCATCCTGCATGTGTTTCAATAACGTGTGCGTAAATGTTTCCTGCATGCTTAGCAGTGTCATGTAAGTCTAATATGTCATTTCTAAAGGTTTCTCTAAGTGTCACTGTTCACCAGCTAAGGTTGAATATGTACCACAGCTCTCCTCCCACTGCTGTCATATTCAGAGCTCAGGGTTTGCCACTGATGCAGAAAACCGTGGAGACAATCAGATCAGCTCATTCTTGGTATACATTTTGGCGTGACTTTAATCAAAACGTATCTCAGCCTGTGGAATATTATCATACTTCAAGTGATCTAAATGTACGGCTATTTCTCCACCGTTTCCTAAGGATGGGATGCAAAAGATTCTTCGTGACCGGCCTGGTCGGCTGCGGCTTATGACGTTGCAGTCCGCCTATGGAGATGTGAGTTATTCTTTTCCGGGAAAGATGAAAGGCGGATCAATTATTGGAAATATAGCCAAGAATCTCGGGCTAGAGGCGAGAAGACTGTCCACTTTTAAGGCCCGTAATGATACCGAAGGGAGCGGTATACATTATTGTGACAATCTGAGTACTGGGGATTTTGATTGTTGCGGAGAGGATCGAGAGAGAGGGACTTTGTGGCAAGAATATTTTTTTGCGATTTGAAACAGGAACTTGTGTTCGAGAATCCTTTGGAGCTGTAACGATTAGTCTTCATGCTCAATGTATTAATGATAACTCTCCACAATTTAATGAGGAGTTGATTCAATTTGAAATAGCAGGATCGGCAGATGTTTCAATTGCAAATAACATTGCATTTGCTATGGGTCATAAAACTGTAGAAATAAGAGTTTGGGTCAGTTGATTATGAAGAGGAGTCGTCATATGAAATGCAGATCGGTGCCAAGGATTGGTTAGGGTCAGCATCATAGGCAACGTTGATAATACAAGTAACTGATGTAAATGGCAATGCCCTTGTGATATATCTCAAATCTCTGACTAACCCCATTCCTGAGAACGCGTCACCTGGCACAGAGGTGGGCATCATTAACGTGCAGGATAGAGAGACTCTTATTGTCATCCTGGCCGCAGGGGAAAGCCCCGACTTTTGTTTGATGGAGTGGTCACCATCCCCAGCGCATATCTCCCTCCAAACAACACAGAGGTGGATGGCACCGGAACTCTCCGCACCGCCTACCATTTATAACGCGCACCTGACGACGGAGCCACGCACAAGTGACTTCTATGTACGATCTTCCACTGACAACATGCTGCCCGCAGATCAGACTCCGAGAAAAACTCCAGCAGACTTTTCTGAAGAACTTGATGACACTGATGGGTCCCCGAAGGTAGGCCTTTATTGTAAATAAAAAATAAACTACATTTGTTTTCTTAATGTAACGGAATAGAGCTATATTGTTATACAATTACAGGTAAGATGCTTTACAACATTTCCCTGGCTAAAATCACCGTTCCCCGTGACTATGTCAATGCAGATTGTCTATTTAGCTGACTAGTTTGTTCCCCAGGTTCGATGTATGTGGTTTGATTTGTGACGGCCTTTGTACTGTTTGGGATTGATTTCTTGGATTTTTTCACCTTTATGCAGGCAGTTTTGATTTCACAGGAAATGTGATGATATAAGAGTTTTTGGCACTGTTGGAGTCTAAACTTATTTGAAATGAGGTTAGAAAAGAGAGAAATCAAAAGTATGTGGACACCTGCTTGTCAAACATCATTCCAAAATCTTGGGCATTAATATGGAGTTGGTCACCCCCCTTTGCTGCTAAAACAGAAATAACTATTCTGGGAAGGCTTTCCACTAGATGTTGGAACATTGCTGCAGGAACTTGCTTCCATTCAGCCACAAGAGCATTAGTGAGGTTGGACACTGGTGTTTGATGATTAGGCCTGGCTCGCAGTCTGTGTTCCAACTCATCCAAGGGGTGTTCGATGGGGTTGAGGTAAGGGCTCTGTGCAGGCCAGTCAAGTTCTTCCACACCTATCTCGACAAACCATTTCTGTATGGACATCACTTAGTACATGGGGGCATTGTCATGCTGAAACAGGAAAGGGCCTTCCCCAAACTATTGCCACAAAGTTGGAAGCGCATAATCGTCTAGAATGTCATTGTATGCTGTAGCATTAAGATTTCCCTTCACTGGAACTAAGAGGCCTATCCCGAACCATGAAAAACATTCCTCTTACACCAAACTTTACAGTAGTCATTGGGGCAGGTAGCATTCAAATGGCATCCGCCAAACTCAGATTTATCCGTCGGACTGCCAGATGGTGAAGCATGATTCATCACTCCAGAGAACGCGTTTCCACTGATCCAGAGTCCAATGGCGGAAAGTATTTACACCACTCCAGCCGATGCTTGGCATTCCGCATGGTGATCTTATGCTTGTGTGCGCGGCTGCTCGGCCAAGGAAAACCATTTAATGAAGCTCGAGACGAACAGTTCTTGTGCTGTTGTTGCTTCCAGAGGCAGTTTGGAACTTGGTAGTGAGTGTTGCAACCGAGGACAGACGTGCTACACACTTCAGCACTCTGCGGTCCCTTTCTGTGAGTTTGTGTGTCCTACCAATTCGCGGCTGAGCTGTTGTTACTCCTAGAAGTTTCTACTTCACAATAACAGCACTTACTGTTGACAGCGGCAGCTCTAGCAGGTCAGAAATTTGACGAACTGACTTGTTGGAAAGGTAGTGTCCCGTGACTGTGCCACACTGAAAGTCACTGAGCTCTTCAGTAAGGTCATTCTACTGCCAATGTTTGTCTATGGAGATTGCATGGCTGTTTGCTCGACTTTTTACACCTGTCAGCAACGGGTGTGCCTAAAATAACCGAATTCACTCATTTGAAGGTATGTCCACATACTTTTGTATATATAGTGTATTTACACAGCGTAGGCCTAATTAGCGATACAATGTGATGCTTCGAACACACCGACAATGCGTTTGGCGCAAAATAGTACGCAGCATCATCTGGCTATGTATGCAACAAAAGTTCAACATTCACCTTCTGCTACCATCTCTGTCAGTTTAACGCATACGTTCGATAAATCCAACGTATGCACCACACCGAACGCACTGCAACTGCCTCTGCAACGCAATGCTACAAGGCAAACGCAGCGTTTAATTGGAAATGAATGTAATTTTGGTGTACCAAAATGCCTACCCTTTCGGTGTGTTCGAAGCGTGAGAGTGTCTGGCGTGCAGCGGCCTCACTATGTCCCTGTCCATTATGTTCAAATCTCATACAATCCATTTTTTAAGCCAATGGGGTTTACTCAATGATTGTGGACTCTTAGGACTTTTTTTTCACATTCTGTGCTTTTGTGTATGAGATTGTACTCGCTGAAGGACCAGCACTATAAATTGCATAAATCTAATATTTACATTGTAGCTCATATTAAATGCCCGATCGCAGATGCGTTCCATTTTGTAATGCATTAATTCTGCCTGATCCTAACTCATATCAACATAGTCCGGTTGATTGACAATTATGGATGTTTTTGTGGTTTTATATGCTGTTCTTTTCTTTGGTCATTTCCAATAGTTTCCCGATCAATTCAGCCAAGGCTATAGGCATTTTTGAACGATAATATGTGTAATATCTGAAGGCTACTCACTGTGTCGCTATTCACCAGCTATGTTTTTTATAGATCCAGTTCTCCACCCACTTGTGTTGGGACAAGGCTCGGGTGCCATTTAGCCGCGGAAGAGGTTGGAGACGGTCAGATTGCGTGCACATTTTGAGAATGTCATTTTGACCAAACTGTATGTTTTTTTGTGGACTACTATTCGTTAAAAGTGTACTATCTTAATTATATGGTGTGTTCACGTTTTAATCCCGTGATGGGACACAAAGGATTTTCGGTGGCACTGGTCGGCTGCGTTGCTTTCTTTCTTATGACGTTGCAGTCCGCCTATGGAGACGTGAGCTATTCTTTTCCGGAGGAGATGAAACGCGGGTCTGTGATTGGAAATCTAGCCAAAGATCTCGGGCTGCAGGCGAGCAGACTGTCCGCTCGCAAGGCCCGTATTGATACCGAAGGGAACCGTAAACGTTATTGTGACATTAATCTGAGCACCGGAGATCTTATTGTTGCGGAAAGGATTGACAGAGAGGGGCTTTGTGGCAAGAAGGCTTCGTGCGTTTTAAATCAGGAACTTGTGTTAGAGAATCCATTGGAGCTGCAACGTATTAGTCTTCATGTTCAAGATATAAATGATAATTCCCCACAATTTAACGAGCACATGATAGATATGGAAATAAGCGAATCGGCATCTAAAGGCGCTCGTTTCTTATTAGGGGAGGCCCATGACGCAGACATAGGACACAACTCAGTCCAAACATACACGCTAGAAAGGAATGACAATTTCGTGTTGATTGTTGACAGTAACAGTGTTGAGCTTGTTCTAGAGAAAGAGCTCGATCGAGAACAAAAGAAGGATCTCAAATTATTACTCACGACGATGGATGGCGGCACTCCGCAGAGATCAGGTACTGTGGTCATACACGTCACTGTACTGGATGCTAACGATAACGCCCCAGTGTTTAGCCAGGCCGTCTATAAAGCCAGTCTGCCTGAAAACTCTCCTTTAGGTACTGTAGTGGTAACAGTGAGTGCTACAGATGCAGACGAGGGCGTGAATGGAGAGATGGCTTATGATTTCGATCACATTTCAGATGAGGATAAGACAGTATTTTCCATGGACCGTAAGACAGGAATAATTCAAGTTATCGGCGCTGTTGACTTTGAAGACGTTGCGTCGTTTGAACTGCGCACTAAAGCGAAGGATGGTTTAGGCTTAGCCTCATATGCCAAAGTGATAATAGAAATTACTGACATAAATGACAACGCCCCAGTGATATATCTAAAATCTCTGACTAACCACATACCTGAGAACGCGTCACCTGGCACAGAGGTGGGCATCATTAACGTGCAGGATAGAGACTCTGAGAATAACCGACAGGTCCGTTGCTCCTTTCAGCAAAACGTTCCTTTTAAGCTGGTACCATCCATCAAAAACTACTATTCTCTGGTGACCACGGGCGAACTGGACCGTGAACTAGTGCCTGATTACAACATTACAATCATTGCCACCGACGAGGGCTCTCCGCCTCTGTCCTCCTCTAAAACCGTTCAGTTATCTGTAGCTGACGTGAACGACAACCCACCTGTGTTTGAGGAACAGTCCTATAGTGCCCACGTGACTGAAAATAACCAACCTGGTTCCTCCGTGTGTTCCGTTACTGCACGAGACCCAGACTGGAGACAAAATG
This sequence comes from Oncorhynchus gorbuscha, assembly GCF_021184085.1. Taxonomy (NCBI): domain Eukaryota; kingdom Metazoa; phylum Chordata; class Actinopteri; order Salmoniformes; family Salmonidae; genus Oncorhynchus; species Oncorhynchus gorbuscha. The sequence goes on along the minus strand of NC_060185.1, from coordinate 63,349,343 downwards.
GTACAGTTATTTATTCCCTTTTACCCGGCGAGATGAACGGTGTCCCGGTGTCCTCATTGGTATCCGTTAACGGAGACACTGGGGTGATCCACGCTGGGAGGTCGTTTGATTATGAGCAGTTCAGGAGCTTTAAATTCCACGTGATGGCCAGAGACAATGGTTCTCCTCCGCTCAGCAGCAACGTCACCGTCAGTGTGTTCATAACGGATGTGAATGACAACTCTCCCCAGATACTATACCCCGCCCCTGAGGGGAACTCTTTCATGACAGAGCTGGTCCTCAAAGCTGCTCACGGGGGCTCTCTGATTTCCAAGGTGATAGCGGTGGACGCGGACTCCGGCCAGAACGCCTGGCTGTCCTATCATATAGTCAAATCCACGGTTCAAGGACTTTTCACTATTGGTCTCTACAGCGGAGAGATCAGGACACAGCGGGACATTTCTGAATCTGACAACATGAAACAGAACCTTATTGTGTCAGTAAAAGATAACGGACAGCCCTCTCTCTCTGCGACCTGTGCCATGTATTTAGTGATTTCTGATAACTTGGCTGAAGTGCCAGAACTGAAAGATATATCTTATGATGACAGCAATTCCAAACTCACCTCTTATCTGATCATCGCGCTGGTGTCCGTCTCCACTTTTTTCCTCACCTTCATTATTGTCATCCTGGTCGTGAGTTTTTGCCGCAGGAGAAAGCCCAGACTGATGTTTGACGGAGCGGTCACCATCCCAAGTGCGTATCTCCCTCCAAACTACGCAGATGTGGATGGCGCGGGAACTCTCCGCAGCACCTACAATTATGACGCCTACCTGACGACGGGTTCACGCTCCAGTGACTTCAAGTTTGTCACATCTTACATTGACCACACCTTGCCTGCGGATCAGACTTTGAGAAAAACTCCAACAGACTTTGCTGAAGAACTTGACGATTCTGATGGGTTCTCACAGGTAGGCTTGAACTGTAAATAAATGTCAACTATAGATTTGATTGTATTTATCATAGAATAGATGCCCATCTTTTTGTACAATTACAGTTAACCAGCTTTGTACAATAACGCTTTTTTATGGAGAAAATCATGTAGCCTATTGAACGGGAGTGTGGGAATACCACAGCTTGTCTATAAGGCAACCTGTTCATGCTTTACGTTTGATACTATTTGCATTGTATTTATGATGATTGAAATCCCCTCACAATTGAAAGGGAAAATATTGATGCTACTGGTTTGAGTTGTGTGGGTTTGAGTGTGCGGTTTGATTTGTGATTGGTTATGTTTGTGATTGTTCTTTGACATACACGCTGCACATGTTTTGAGGTTAAATGTGTTACGATTAGGAGTTTGGCCTGTTGGAGTGGAGGCGATTTTGGGAAGGGGTAACAAAAAACAAATACTTTATGTGCAGAGCTATTAAGACAGTGACGAGGGAGATGGCGTGATAGAGTCTGAAGGGCAGCAGCATTGCTGTGCCACTATCCGTGGTGCTGAAATCCCATTTGTAGCTAGCAGGGTATACTTTTTGCTTTATCACTGTAATTGCTTTAATTCAATGCCATACTCCCCGTTTTTTTATACATTGCATTGATGGGTGTTCACCAAAATACCAGTGTTAAACATCTAATGGTTGCAACCTACAGCTATAGCCTACCTAAACGCAGATGCCTTCCCCTCTGTAACTATTTCTTCTAGCTAATCTTAACTCATGAAAATAGTATGCTGATGCTTGTATTGCCCTAATTCATTCTGTAGGTGTTTTTTATTTCCGTTTCCTGTGTTTCCTTTTGGTTATTTCCATAAGCTTCCGGTGATTTCCCCCGGAATATTTACAGTAATCAATCATTCAGACGGCTATTTATCCAAACACAGCTGGTGAACAACGACAGAGTGAGTAGGTCTACTGTTTACACATTACACATTAACAAACATTATTCTAGATCTATATTTGGTGACATGTAGAATCTACATTTCGTGAAATGTAGATTTAGAAGAATGTTAATATGTGTAATATCTAACGAGTACTCGCTGTGTCGCTGTTCACCAGCTGCGTTTGGGTAGAGCCAGTTCTCCACCCACTGGTGGAGTTACAAGACTCGGATCCCATTTTGCTGCGGAAAAGATTGGAGACGGTCAGACTTCTGGCACATTTTGTGGATATTGTTTAGATCATACTGAATATTTTGTGGAATACGATTTTTTTTACATTGTAATATTTAGACTTGATGGTATTTCAACGTTTTTAATGCCAGGATGGGGCACAAAGGAATATTGGTGACAGGCCTGGTCTACTGCGTTGCTCTCTTTCTTCTTACTCTGCATTCCGTGTATGGAGACGTGAGCTATTCTTTTCCGGAGGAGATGGAACGCGGATCTGTGATTGGGAATATAGCCAATGATCTCGGCATCGATGTTCGCAGACTGTCCGCCCGTAAGGCTCGTATAGATCCAGAAGGGAACCGTAAACGTTATTGTGACATAAATCTGAGTACCGGGGAATTTATTGTTGCCGAGAGGAATGACAGAGAGGGGCTTTGTGGAGAGAAGGTTTCATGTGCTCTAAAATTCGAATTTGTGCTTGAAGATCCACTTGAGTTGCACCGAGTCACATTGCAAATTCAGGATGTTAACGATAACACGCCTATCTTCCCAAAGGAGTCTATCAAGCTCGAAATTAGTGAGTTGGCTGTCAAAGGCGCTCGCTTTCGTGTGAATGCTGCCCACGACGCAGATATAGGACAAAACGCAGTGCAAAACTACATGTTACAAAGGAATGACCATTTTCTGCTGAATGTTCAAACCAATACGGTCGGCAGTAAATACGGTGAGTTGGTACTAGATAAAGAATTAGACCGCGAGGAGCAGCGGGAGTTAAAATTATTGCTAACAGCAATAGATGGCGGCACTCCGCAGAGATCAGGTACTGTAGTCATACACGTCACTGTACTGGATGCTAACGATAACGCCCCAGTGTTTAGCCAGGCCGTCTATAAAGCCAGTCTGCCTGAAAACTCTCCTTTAGGTACTGTAGTGGTTACAGTAAGTGCTACAGATGCAGACGAGGGAGTGAATGGGGAAGTGACGTATGAATTCAGTCGCATATCTGACATCGCCAGAAAAATATTTGCATTGGATCAGACAACTGGAGAAATTAGACTAATAGGAGAAATAGATTACGAAGAAGAAGCTAAACATGAAATCATTATTGAAGGGAAAGATGGTTACGGTCTCTCATCTGACACTAAAGTGATTATAGATATCACGGATGTAAATGACAACGCCCCTGTAATATATCTGAAATCTCTGAGTAACCCCATACCTGAGAACGCGTCACCTGGCACAGAGGTGGGCATCATTAACGTGCAGGATAGAGACTCTGAGAATAACCGACAGGTCCACTGCTCCATTCAGCAACACGTTCCTTTTAATCTGGTGCCATCCATCAAAAACTACTATTCTCTGGTGACCTCGGGCGAACTGGACCGTGAACAAGTGCCTGATTACAACATTACAATCATTGCCACCGACGAGGGCTCTCCGCCGCTGTCCTCATCTAAAACCGTGCAGTTATCTGTAGCTGACGTGAACGACAACCCACCTGTGTTTGAGGAACAGACCTATAAAGCCCACGTGACTGAAAATAACAAACCCGGCTCCTCCGTGTGTTCTGTTACTGCTCGAGACCCAGACTGGAGACAGAATGGCACAGTGATTTACTCTCTCTTACCTGGTGAGGCGAACGGTGTCCCGGTGTCCTCGTTCTTATCCGTTAACGGAGACACTGGGATGATCCACGCTGTGAGGTCGTTTGATTATGAACAGTGCAGTAGCTTTAAAGTCCACGTGATGGCCAGAGACAATGGTTCTCCTCCGCTCAGCAGCAACGTCACCGTCAGTGTTTTCATAACAGATGTGAATGACAACTCTCCTCAGATACTATATCCCGCTCCGGAGGGGAACTCCTTCATGACCGAGCTGGTCCCCAAAGCTGCACACAGGGGCTCTCTTGTTTCCAAGGTGATAGCGGTGGACGCGGACTCCGGCCAGAACGCCTGGCTGTCCTATCATATAGTCAAATCCACTGATCCGGGACTTTTCACTATTGGTCTCCACAGCGGAGAGATCAGGACACAGCGGGACATTTCTGAATCTGACAACATGAAACAGAACCTTATTGTGGCAGTGAAAGATAATGGACAGCCCTCTCTCTCTGCGACCTGTGCTATGTATTTAGTGATTTCTGACAACTTGGCTGAAGTGCCAGAACTGAAAGATATATCTTATGATGACAGCAATTCCAAACTCACCTCTTATCTGATCATCGCGTTGGTGTCCGTCTCCACTTTTTTCCTCACCTTCATTATTGTCATCCTGGCGGTGAGATTTTGCCGCCATAAAAAGCCTAGACTGTTGTTTGACGGAGCGGTCGCTATTCCCAGTGCTTATCTCCCTCCAAACTACACAGATGTGGATGGAGTTGGAACACTCCGCAGCACTTACAATTATGACGCCTACCTGACGACCGGGTCACGCACTAGTGACTTCAAGTTCGTCAGATCCTACAATGACCACACGCTGCCCGCGGACCAGACTCTGAGAAAAACTCCAACAGACTTTTTTGAAGAACATGACGATTCTGAGGGATCAGCCGAGGTAGGCCTTTCCTGCAAATAGAAATTGAGGAGATTTGCTTTGATGTTTTAAGAATATTATTTCACAGCAAGTTCTTTACAAAGAGAGATGAAATGCAACTATTTAATGTCTTTCATTTCAAAGAGAAACATCTTATTGATGTTGAAATGTTTGTGTTGTGACCGATTTATTGTGATTGATAGATTGGCTGGACACTTGTGCAGCATGTACGCTGGTTGGTAGTTAGGTAGCCTATTGTGGTACAGTTTACATGTAGAGCTGTTTGTATATAATCATTTAGCGAACAAGAGTGATGAGATAATCAGCTATAACTCATCAGTTAAAAACAGCAGCAACTCTGAACGAGTAGTGCTATCCGAGATCCTTGGCGCGTCCCTAACCATTACCCTTATCTAACCCTAACCCTTATCTAACCCAAACCCTAACCATAACTACAACACTTATCTAACCCTAACCTTAACCCTTACCGTAAACTCTTCAAACGTGAACTTCAATGTGGTAGTGACGTCCCAATGCTTCCACATAGCAAGGACCAACTCTGAACTGAGTGTGGCTGTCCGAGGTGCTGAAATCATGTATTAAAAAAGCGGTAAGACTAACTAGTCATTATTGATTGAAAGTTATCACTTTGTTTACGTCACTATTTTTTTCAGTTTTTACAGTCCTGAAATGCTACGTTGCGTTCTTTCTTCTCATGCTGCACTCTGCCTATGGAAGTGTGAGCTATTCTTACCCGGAGGAGATGAAACGCAGAGCAGACTGTCTGGTCGTATGGCCCGTGTTGATACCGAAGCGAACCAAAAACGTTATTGTGACATTAATGTAGCAATCAGCAGTTGCTAAATACATTTTTGACTGCTACGTTAATGATGTGTACCCATTGATTCTTGAAGAATATATCTTAAACATGCCTCATGATCTTAGTTCAACAATCGTTCCCCAGTCAGAACCCCAAATATAAGACATTTGTTTACTCTATTGTTTGTAAACAAAGAACATGTAAACAAGCGCTATACAGCCTCAAAACATGGTTCAAATTATAATGTTGTACCTTGGATGATTAGTCCTTGCATCCATAGCTCTGTCTGGAATTGAGAGGGGTTAGATTTCCAGCTCCATCCCTCAGCATTTTAACGAGCCAGGGACGGGCGTGCGCTACGTGATTGTTTATACTTCTTATTTCCGCTTTAATCTGAGTACCGTGGAATTGATTGTTGGCGACAGGCTTGACAGAGATGGATTTTGTGGCAAGCAGGGTTCGCTCGTTTTTAAAACAGGATGTTGAAGATATTAATGATAATTGGCCACAGTTGAAAAACGACATAATTACAATTTAGATAGCCGAAACTGCGATTATAGTTGCGCATTTTTCATTAGATGAGGCCCACGATGCAGATATCGAATAGAATGGGGTACAGAGCTATACAATGCAAGCAAATGGCCATTTTGTTTTGAGCATTAATGCGACAAGTGGTGAGTTAATCTTAGACAAAGTGTTAGACCTTGAACAGCAGCAGGAGATACAATTATTATTGTCAGCTGTAGATGGTGGAATTCTGCAAAGATAAGGTACTGTTGTTCTACACGTCACTGTACTGGATGCTAACGATAATGCCCCAGTGTTTATCCAGGCCGTCTATGAAGCCCGTCTGCGTGAAAACCCTCCTTTAGATACCGTAGTTACAGTGAGTGCTACATGTGTAGATGAGGGAGGAAATGGTGGAGAGACTTACGACTTTGACCAAGTTTCAGAGGAGAATGTTGAACTACTCTCGTTTGATCCTAAGAAAGAGGAAATACGGGTTGTTGGGTCAGTTGATTATGAAGAGGGCTCGTCATATGACATGCAAATTAGAGCCATGGATGGGCCTGGGTTAACTTCATATTCTGTATTAATTATAGAAATAACCGGCATAAATGACAACGCCCCTGTAATATATCTGAAATATCTGAGTAACCCCATTCCTGAGAACGCGTCACCTGGCACAGAGGTGGGCATCATTAACGTGCAGGATAGAGACTCTGAGAATAACCGACAGGTCCACTGCTTCATTCGGCAAAACGTTCCTTTTAATCTGGTGCCATCCATCAAAAACTACTATTCTCTGGTGACCACGGGCGAACTGGACCGTGAACTAGTGTCTGATTACAACATTTCCAATCACTGCCACCGACGAGGGCTCTCCACCTCTGTCCTCCCAACAGACTTTGCTGAAGATATTGATGACTGATGGGTCTCCAAAGGGAGGCCTTACTGTAAATAGAAATAATCTACACTTGGTTTCATAATGTTATGGAATACGGCTATTGTTTTTTAATTGAATCACAGCTATAATGTTTTTTTCTTTTATTCCACTGAAGAAAATCATTCTCCCCACGGCCCCAGGGGAATGCGTAATTTAGCTTGTCTATTTAGGCAACTTGTTAGTTCTCCACGAGTGATGTAGTTTGTAACGCATTTCAATCCCCTTAAAGTTGTAGTGAGAAATCCAGGGATGCTAATATTATGTGGTATGGTTTATCATGTGGGATATGTAGCATCCTGTTTGTGATTTCATTTTTCACACACACACTGCATATTTTTTAGGTCACAGGAAAAGGGTTGATATCGGAGTATGGCTCCACACGAGTGATGTGCTATGTAGCTCGTTTTAGGAAGAAGATAAATACTTTACATTGAGAGCTATTTTAGACAGAGTGATGAGAGTAGCGGTGTGAGTGTCTTGCGTGCAGCGGCCTCGCAATGTCACTCTCCATGGTGCTGAAAATGCATACAATCCGCTTTTACCCAAATGAGATCACCTTATTGTTTAGTGTCACAACTTTCGTTTCTTGCCATACTCTGTTTTTGTGTGTGTGAATTGCACTGATGCTTTTGTAATGGCTGAAGGAAATGCATTATAAATGACATCGCCTAAATCTGATATTTGCTTTGTAGCCTACTTCTCTTTTGTAGTATATTCATTCCACCTGATCTTAACTCATATCAATAGAATGCGGGTTCTTGGCAATCATTTATGTGTTTGGGGTTTTATGTACTGTCGCTTGCTGTTCTTTTCTTTTGATATTTCCAATAGCTTATCAACCATTTCAGCCTAGGCTATTCATAGGCATGTTGAAATAGTTTGGCGAGATATAAACGAATGTGAGTAATAATATGTGTAATATCTGAAGGCTACTCACTGTGTCGCTATTCACCAGCTATGTTTTTTATAGATCCAGTTCTCCACCCACTTGTGTTGGGACAAGGCTCGGGTGCCATTTAGCTGCGGAAAAGGTTGGACACGGTCAGATTGCGTGCACATTTTGTGAATGTAATTTCGAGGAAACTGTATTTTTTTTGATGAAATAATATTTGTTTGCATTTTATATTATCTTGGCTGTAAAGTGATTTTTGACGTTTTAATCCCACAATGGGGCACAAAGGATTTTCGGACGCAGTCCTGGTTTGCAGCGTTTCTTTCTTTCTTCTTCCCCTGCACTCCGCCTATGCAGACGTGAGCTATTATTTTCCCGAGGAGATGAAACGCGGATCTGTTATTGGAAATATAGCCAAGGATCTGGGGTTGGAGGCGAGCAGACTCTCCGCTCGTAAGGCCCGAATTGATACCGAAGGGAACCGCAAACGTTATTGTGACATTAGTCTGACTAGTGGTGATTTGATTGTTACCGAAAGAATTGACAGAGAGGAGCTTTGCGGAGAAAAGGTGTCATGCCTTCTGAGCTTTGAGTTCGTCCTAGAGAATCCTCTTGAGTTGCATCGCATATCACTTCAAATACAAGATATCAATGACAATTCACCCATATTTCCGAAGGATACAATTAAACTGGAAATCAGAGAATCAGCTGACAAAGGAGCTCGCTATCGTGTGAACGCTGCTCATGACGCAGACATAGGGCAGAATGCAGTTCAAAGTTACGTGCTACAAAGGAATAATCATTTTGTGTTGAGTGTTCAAACCAGTTCTGCAGGTAGCAAATACGGCGTGTTAGTGCTTGACAAAGAATTAGACCGCGAGAAGCAGCAGGAATTACAATTATTGATCACAGCTGTGGACGGGGGCACTCCGCAGAGATCAGGTACTGTAGTCATACACGTCACTGTACTGGATGCTAACGATAACGCCCCAGTGTTTAGCCAGGCCGTCTATAAAGCCAGTCTGCCTGAAATCTCTCCTTTAGGGACACTAGTTGTTACTGTGAGCAGTACTGATGCAGATGAAGGAGTGAACGGCGAAGTAATGTATGAATTCAGTCGAATGTCTGATAAGGCAAGGAAAATGTTTACATTGGACCAGAAAACGGGGGACATTACCGTGATAGGGGAGTTAGACTATGAAGAGGAATCAAAATATGAAATGTTTGTGGAAGGAAAAGATGGCTATGGCCTTTCTTCAGACACTAAAGTGATAATAGACATTACAGATATAAATGACAACGCCCCTGTAATATATCTGAAATCTCTGAGTAACCCCATACCTGAGAACGCGTCACCTGGCACAGAGGTGGGAATCATTAACGTGCAGGATAGAGACTCTGAGAATAACCGACAGGTCCGCTGCTCCATTCAGCAACACGTTCCTTTTAATCTGGTACCATCCATCAAAAACTACTATTCTCTGGTGACCACGGGCGAACTGGACCGTGAACTCGTGTCTGATTACAACATTACAATCATTGCCACCGACGAGGGCTCTCCGCCTCTGTCCTCCTCTAAAACCGTTCAGATATCTGTAGCTGACGTGAACGACAACCCACCTGTGTTTGAGGAACAGTCCTATAGCGCACACGTGACTGAAAATAACAAACCCGGCTCCTCCGTGTGTTCTGTTACTGCTCGAGACCCAGACTGGGGACAGAATGGCACAGTGATTTACTCTCTCTTGCCCGGTGAGGCGAACGGTGTCCCGATGTCCTCGTTCTTATCCGTTAAGGGAGACACTGGGATGATCCACGCTGTGAGGTCGTTTGATTATGAACAGTGCAGTAGCTTTAAAGTCCACGTGATGGCCAGAGACAATGGTTCTCCTCCGCTCAGCAGCAACGTCACCGTCAGTGTTTTCATAACAGATGTGAATGACAACTCTCCTCAGATACTATATCCCGCTTCGGAGGGGAACTCCTTCATGACTGAGCTGGTCCCCAAAGCTGCACACGGGGGCTCTCTTGTTTCCAAGGTGATAGCGGTGGACGCGGACTCCGGCCAGAACGCCTGGCTGTCCTATCATATAGTCAAATCCACTGATCCGGGACTTTTCACTATTGGTCTTCACAGCGGAGAAATCAGGACACAGCGGGACATTTCTGAATCTGACAACATGAAACAGAACCTTATTGTGGCAGTGAAAGATAATGGACAGCCCTCTCTCTCTGCGACCTGTGCTATGTATTTAGTGATTTCTGACAACTTGGCTGAAGTGCCAGAACTGAAAGATATATCTTATGATGACAGCAATTCCAAACTCACCTCTTATCTGATCATCGCGTTGGTGTCCGTCTCCACTTTTTTCCTCACCTTCATTATTGTCATCCTGGCGGTGAGATTTTGCCGCCATAAAAAGCCTAGACTGTTGTTTGACGGAGCGGTCGCTATTCCCAGTGCTTATCTCCCTCCAAACTACACAGATGTGGATGGAGTTGGAACACTCCGCAGCACTTACAATTATGACGCCTACCTGACGACCGGGTCACGCACTAGTGACTTCAAGTTCGTCAGATCCTACAATGACCACACGCTGCCCGCGGACCAGACTCTGAGAAAAACTCCAACAGACTTTTTTGAAGAACATGACGATTCTGAGGGATCAGCCGAGGTAGGCCTTTCCTGCAAATAGAAATTGAGGAGATTTGCTTTGATGTTTTAAGAATATCATTTCACAGCAAGTTCTTTACAAACAGAGATGAAATGCAACTATTTAATGTCTTTCATTTCAAAGGGAAACATCTTATTGATGTTGAAATGTTTGTGTTGTGACCGATTTATTGTGATTGATAGATTGGCTGGACACTTGTGCAGCATGTACGCTGGTTGGTAGTTAGGTAGCCTATTGTGGTACAGTTTACATGTAGAGCTGTTTGTATATAATCATTTAGCGAACAAGAGTGATGAGAAAATCAGTTATAACTCAGCAGTAAAGACAGCAGCAACTCTGAACGAGTAGTGCTATCCGAGATCCTTGGCGCGTCCCTAACCATTACCCTTATCTAACCCTAACCCTTA